>NC_052335.1:26423666-26688666 GCF_016432855.1 Salvelinus namaycush | reverse complement strand
CGAGGTAAGCACGGATTTGAAAGAGGCGAGGCCTCCTGAGAATGTCTCAAGAATGTTTTCTGTTCAAAATGTGCTTGACTTGGCCTGCCAGAGTCAATACACAAAACGGCTTTCCATATCTACATGTCTATTCAAACCATCACACTGGTTCCTCAAGAGTTCGAGGAAATTTCCATCAATATGATTTCCCATGTATGCATGAGTAGGATAGGAGGATGTGTGGTCGATTTGAGCCTGTCTTAAATTCTGCTCCCACGCACCCTAACAGGCAGCATACAGGACATATTACTCCGCCATGCGCTGCACACATGCATTGTAAAAATGTTAAAAATCCCCTCCACAAAAGTGACGTTATCTTAGATTTTAGAACACAGAATGCATCATAACTGTCACCACCCCCAGTTTTCCACTGCAGACCAGAGCTTAAAAGGGAGTCTTAGAAATGGCCTTTTTCCACAATACCCGACACCAAGATAAAAGGGTTTCAGAGAGTGACGATGATGAGCACTTGGATGGGATTTTGTCATTTTTTAAATGTTTTTTCCTTATCATCTTGGCACTGGTATACCATAGTGCCATTGCATGAAAATTGATGTGATGGCCCGAAGAGAGTTTCAAACTGTTCTACAGATCTACAAAACCATTCAAGTACACCTCCAAACCTCAGCAACTAACAACACCACTTCAGTGATTTTGTTAATCCCTAACAGTGATGAGACATTGGGTGCATCCCAAATAACACCCTATTCCCTACTTAATGCACTACTTTTGACCAGAAACATGTGGGTCTTAGTCAAAAGTAGTGCATTTAATGGGGAATAGGGTTCCATTTGGGATACACCCATTGTGTCCATCTCTGAAATCTAACACAGAGGTTTCCCTGCCAGACTAAGTCAGTGGCACAGATCAAGAAGAAAGGAACCAGGAAGTTGAGCCAGCACTTTCCCAAGGATTCTGAGGGGTTGGGCGAGCAGAGTTGGAGAGGGAACTGATCTGTCTTCAGCATAAACTGACGAGGCAGATGCTGGCTAACCAAGGAAGTAATCAGATTACGCTTGTCATTTTGAGTAATCCTGTGGATTACATTACGAACAGAGGATGATGTGTAATAAACAGTAGTACCATCAGTGGTCTCCTGTCCAGTCAGCGGGCTTCCGTCTCCTCTGCCATAGGAGGCCAGGACAGACACCTGGTAGAGGGTCTCAGGGGTAAGGCCCTCCAGCACGGTGTTGGTGACGTCTCCAGGGACCATCTTCTCCCCTGACTCGTCACTGTACATGGACTTCCAGCGGATCCTGTACATATTCACGTTCCCAAGGGCAGCCGTCCAAGACGCAGCGAAGCTGGTGTCCGTCACGTCGCTGGTGACAAGGTCCTTGGGGGAGCCCAGTTCTGAAACAAACATGGAGGAAAACAGATTAGATTTCTGGGTAAGAATTTGGGAGAGGATACAGGATACAGGATACAGTGATTGGTTGCTGATAATCAATCAACGTGCCAACACACTATCTGGATCGACACTGCTCAGTAAAGGAAAAGAACGCGCTCAACACTAAATCCTCTTCTGTAAACAAGTAAAAATGGTGCTTAGAACCAAAAATCGTATGCACTTCTGCAAACAACATACATGCATATCAGTGCTTCTGACAGATCCCCACACCCCTGCTGAAGCTCATAAGAGTGTCTGACAGCGTCTGGACTGATTGGATTATTCAAAATGGAAACTATTGAAACTGTGTCCAGAGGACAGCATAGTTTGTATAATTTTTTTGTTGCATTGTTTGTATATCGTTGTATTCGAAATTTGTGTGACTTTTCTTGTCTATCAGTGTATCAGTGTTTTGTTACTTGTCATGTTTTGTGTTTTTTGCAGACCCCAAGAAGAATAGCTGCTGCTTCAGCAGAAGCTAATGGGGATCCAAATAAACAAATAGTTGAACAGTTAGTCATAGTTAAAAATACTAGAGAGCAGGAGAGCAGCACAGATACACACAACTACCCAGACAGAGACCACACAGTAATCTACCCAGACAGAGAGACCACACAGTAATCTACCCAGACAGAGAGACCACACAGTAATCTACCCAGACAGAGAGACCACACAGTAATCTACCCAGGCAGAGAGACCACACAGTAATCTACCCAGACAGAGAGACCACACAATAATCTACCCAGACAGAGAGACCACACAATAATCTACCCGGACAGAGACCACACAGTAATCTACCCAGACATAGAGACCACACAGTAATCTACCCAGACAGAGAGACCACACAGTAATCTACCCAGACAGAGAGACCACACAGTAATCTACCCAGACATAGAGACCACACAGTAATCTACCCAGACATAGAGACCACACAGTAATCTACCCAGACAGAGAGACCACACAGTAATCTACCCAGACAGAGAGACCACACAGTAATCTACCCAGACATAGAGACCACACAGTAATCTACCCAGACAGAGAGACCACACAGTAATCTACCCAGACAGAGAGATCACACAGTAATCTACTCAGACAGAGAGACCACACAGTAATCTACCCAGACAGAGAGATCACACAGTAATCTACCCAGACAGAGAGACCACACAGTAATCTACCCAGACAGAGAGACCACACAGTAAACTACCCAGACAGAGAGACCACACAGTAATCTACCCAGACAGAGAGACCACACAGTAATATACCCAGACAGAAAGACCACACAGTAATCTACCCAGACAGAGAGACCACACAGTAATCTACCCAGACAGAGAGACCACACAGTAATCTACCCAGACAGAGAGACCACACAGTAATCTACCCAGACAGAGAGACCACACAGCAATCTACCCAGACAGAGAGACCACACAGTAATCTACCCAGACAGAGAGACCACACAGTAATATACCCAGACAGAGAGACCACACAGTAATCTACCCAGACAGAGAGACCACACAGTAATCTACCCAGACATAGAGACCACACAGTAATCTACCCAGACAGAGAGACCACACAGTAATCTACCCAGACAGAGAGACCACACAGTAATCTACCCAGACATAGAGACCACACAGTAATCTACCCAGACAGAGAGACCACACAGTAATATACCCAGACAGAGAGACCACACAGTAATCTACCCAGACAGAGAGACCACACAGTAATATACCCAGACAGAGAGACCACACAGTAATCTACCCAGACAGAGAGACCACACAGTAATCTACCCAGACATAGAGACCACACAGTAATCTACCCAGACAGAGAGACCACACAGTAATCTACCCAGACAGAGAGACCACACAGTAATCTACCCAGACAGAGAGACCACACAGTAATATACCCAGACATAGAGACCACACAGTAATATACCCAGACAGAGAGACCACACAGTAATCTACCCAGACAGAGAGACCACACAGTAATCTACCCAGACATAGAGACCACACAGTAATCTACCCAGACAGAGAGACCACACAGTAATCTACCCAGACAGAGAGACCACACAGTAATCTACCCAGACAGAGAGACCACACAGTAATATACCCAGACAGAGAGACCACACAGTAATCTACCCAGACAGAGAGACCACACAGTAATCTACCCAGACAGAGAGACCACACAGTAATCTGTGGTGCAACTAATTCATTAGGTTCACAGATGAAGTCAGGTACCTGCAGGTAGGGTTGCAAAATTCCGGGAATTTTCGATAAATTCCCTAATTTCCCCGAAATCTCAGTTGGAGGATTCCTGGAATCAGAAGGGAAGAAGCAGGAAATCCAGAACAGGATTTCTGGAGAACCAGGGAATTTATTGAAAGTTCCGGAATTTTGCTACCCTACCTGCGGTAATGGATCCCTTTTGAACCCTGATGTCCTTCATTTCAGAGGGCTAAACTAGGATTACAAACATGCCTCTCACCGTGACATATGGTGAGAGGCATATAGGAGACTCCCAATAAACTAAAGCTCCACCACAGTTCACATCTGCTTCACATACTGGATGGAGGGAGGGAGGGAGGGAGGGAGGGAGGGAGGGAGGGAGGGAGGGAGGGAGGGAGGGAGGGCACTGACAGGAGCTATGGGTCTATGGGAGAGAACGGTCATGTTGTGTGATCTCACCACTTTTCCTAACTGCATTGTTGGGTTTGGAGCTTGCAAGAAAGGCATTCCTTGTGCACGTGACATTAAAAATGTGAAACTTGATAATGCAGACAAAACAAGACCAAATGTAATTTTCCATGCATATGTTACGGCAATAAGACACATGGATCTTGTGCTGCACAGAGCCAGCAGACTATAGGGATTATAGAGATGACAGATTCAGTAGAGGGTTTGTGAACGACGGTGACGATCTCCATTGTATCTGTTACATTGTTTGCGACGCAAAACGAACACAACCAATGGACACACCCTCAGCCTTGTTGGTCATAAATTGAACAGAGGTAAAACAATGCATAAAGAGGGGGTTGTAAACAAAATGAGTGGTTAAGCTCTGTCTGTCTGTTTATGATTATAATACAAAATGTGATCTAACTAAACAAGAAAACTGAGAGAGTAGCCTTTAGACATTACAACACTTCACTTTCTGCCAATGGACATATTTATATTGTAATGGATAGTCCACTGCACAGTCAACTGATTATAGTGGACCACAGCCAGTATAACTCCTGATTATAGTGGACCACAGCCAGTATTACTACTGATTATAGTGGACCACAGCCAGTATAACTCCTGATTATAGTGGACCACAGCCAGTATTACTACTGATTATAGTGGACCACAGCCAGTATAACTCCTGATTATAGTGGACCACAGCCAGTATAACTACTGATTATAGTGGACCACAGCCAGTATAAATCCTGATTATAGTGGACCACAGCCAGTATAACTCCTGATTATAGTGGACCACAGCCAGTATTACTACTAATTATAGTGGACCACAGCCAGTATAACTACTGATTATAGTGGACCACAGCCAGTATAACTACTGATTATAGTGGACCACAGCCAGTATTACTACTGATTATAGTGGACCACAGCCAGTATTACTACTGATTATAGTGGACCACAGCCAGTATAACTCCTGATTATAGTGGACCACAGCCAGTATTACTACTGATTATAGTGGACCACAGCCAGTATAACTACTGATTATAGTGGACCACAGCCAGTATTACTACTGATTATAGTGGACCACAGCCAGTATAACTACTGATTATAGTGGACCACAGCCAGTATAACTACTGATTATAGTGGACCACAGCCAGTATTACTACTGATTATAGTGGACCACAGCCAGTATTACTACTGATTATAGTGGACCACAGCCAGTATAACTCCTGATTATAGTGGACCACAGCCAGTATTACTACTGATTATAGTGGACCACAGCCAGTATAACTCCTGATTATAGTGGACCACAGCCAGTATAACTACTGATTATAGTGGACCACAGCCAGTTTAACTCCTGATTATAGTGGACCACAGCCAGTATAACTACTGATTATAGTGGACCACAGCCAGTATAACTACTGATTATAGTGGACCACAGCCAGTATAACTACTGATTATAGTGGACCACAGCCAGTATAACTACTGATTATAGTGGACCACAGCCAGTATAACTCCTGATTATAGTGGACCACAGCCAGTATTACTACTGATTATAGTGGACCACAGCCAGTATAACTACTGATTATAGTGGACCACAGCCAGTATAACTACTGATTATAGTGGACCACAGCCAGTATTACTACTGATTATAGTGGAGCACAGCCAGTATAACTACTGATTATAGTGGACCACAGCCAGTATTACTACTGATTATAGTGGACCACAGCCAGTATAACTACTGATTATAGTGGACCACAGCCAGTATAACTACTGATTATAGTGGACCACAGCCAGTATAACTCCTGATTATAGTGGAGCACAGCTAGTATAACTACTGATTATAGTGGACCACAGCCAGTATAACTACTGATTATAGTGGACCACAGCCAGTATAACTACTGATTATAGTGGACCACAGCCAGTATAACTCCTGATTATAGTGGACCATAGCCAGTATAACTACTGATTATAGTGGACCACAGCCAGTATAACTCCTGATTATAGTGGACCACAGCCAGTACAACTACTGATTATAGTGGACCACAGCCAGTATAACTCCTGATTATAGTGGACCATAGCCAGTATAACTACTGATTATAGTGGACCACAGCCAGTATAACTACTGATTATAGTGGACCATAGCCAGTATAACTACTGATTATAGTGGACCACAGCCAGTATAACTCCTGATTATAGTGGACCACAGCCAGTATTACTACTGATTATAGTGGAGCACAGCTAGTATAACTCCTGATTATAGTGGACCACAGCTAGTATAACTCCTGATTATAGTGGACCACAGCCAGTATAACTACTGATTATAGTGGACCACAGGCAGTATTACTACTGATTATAGTGGACCACAGCCAGTATAACTACTGATTATAGTGGAGCACAGCCAGTATAACTACTGATTATAGTGGACCACAGCCAGTATTACTACTGATTATAGTGGACCACAGCCAGTATAACTCCTGATTATAGTGGACCACAGCCAGTATAACTACTGATTATAGTGGACCACAGCCAGTATAACTACTGATTATAGTGGACCACAGCCAGTATAACTCCTGATTATAGTGGACCACAGCCAGTATAACTACTGATTATAGTGGACCACAGCCAGTATAACTACTGATTATAGTGGACCACAGCCAGTATAACTACTGATTATAGTGGACCACAGCCAGTACTCTCCCAAGGTACAAGATTACATGTCATGCAATCATCAAACCCTCTGTTTGGTTTCTAGTAGTTTGGGTCTGAGACAGACTCTAGAGTAATTCTAGGAGCACAACTACTGTTGGCTATTTTCTGGTAAGACACGTGATCAATCTGATCATGTCACCACAAGTACGTGAGGCAGATTCTGACTCACATCCATATGCCTTCTGTTGTTCAGTCTTACCACCGAAACCAAACAAGCTAACCGATAAATGCAAACGTCTGGTTCCCCATCAAATCAACATGTGAACGTGTATCCTCTTTCATATTGAAACATAAACATATACTTCAGGGGGAAAGAAATACTTATTTTTTCTAACTCAAAATCATAAGGAGAGCGAGATTAACTTTAAGCATGTGTTAAATTTTATAGATCAACAAGTAAGCTGTGTCTGAGTTCAGGAAAAGTCTTTCCAACTGTCACGCCAGAAATAATCTATCAAACATAATATTCCTCTGAAGCAACCCATTCCAGTCCTGAATAAATTCAAATTTCCTTCATTTTACTGCACATGTGCTGCCTCAGTCCACATGGGAAGGCTCTTCGTTTCCACCACAGAGACTCAGCAGCCTCTATTAGCTGGGACCCCTCCACGGCCATTTTTTATCTGTGGACAAGCTAATGTTTTCAACTTCTGGGAGAGTCTGGAATTTTTTTCTAAATCCCAGGCCACAGACAGCTCTCGCATGGAATCTGGCGCTCGGCAGCCCGACCTGAAACACACTCAACCCCATTTTTCCATCGCCCATCATGAGGAAAAACTGAACAAAACCACAGTACATTCAACACCCCCTCCTCTAGGCGTCGATACATGCTATATCCCTTTCTCTCCCAAGCACTCTCCATTTCTCTCTCACACTCTCTCTCTTCCTTTCTTTTAAACACTACACTTAACCTCTCCATTTCTCTACAAAGAATATACACTACATTGGCTTGGAATATTTTCTAAATAAACAACTATGTGATTTTATGGCTGCCTGCATAAGCCACTCAAATAATCAACTGTTGAAACATAACAAAATATACACACTATTGTTCTTTTTATTTGATCTTCTCCTCCCTGTTGCCTCACAACATCAGGCGGGATTGATTTTGTTCATGCATTTTACATTTCAAATAGCCTTGAAATTTCAAGCACATTGCAATGTCCTATGCTCAAGACAAAACTCTAGCCTAGGGATGAAATCTGCCGTGCGTTCGCATCCAGCACTAATACTATTAAGCCAAAAGAGCCTAAAGTTCTGTACCGCAGTCAGAATAAACTGTAGTTTTATTTTTGAAGTTGGGATCATGTTCTTTAGACCCTGGTCCATTGGAAGGGAGATTGTAGGTGCTGAAAAGCCGTGCAGTCTGCCCACTGCATGTTTGTCTTAATGACATCATAATGACATCCCTAAGGGTCAGACAACAGCAGCTTGAAACCTTTATAAACTTTGACAAATGCCAGATACAAATGTGGGATCTTAATTTGAGCCAGTTTGCTAAAGCAAGAAAATAATCCTGCAGCAACAGGACATTTGAATTATTATGTGGATTATACAGTAATTCATGGGTATTTTTGTAGGAGTTGATCCATTTTTCGTGAGGGAAAATCAAGTTTGAAGTTTCAAAATGGAAATTACATACTTCAGAAGCATTTTTAAACCTCAAATACACGACAAGTTTTACATTTCCTGCACTGCAGGAAAGTTCTCCTGCAACAGAGTGATCAAATTAAGATCCCACATCCGTAGGAGAGGGGCCAAGGGGGGAACCATTCATCCCAACGAGAGGGGGGATTCTCAGGGGCTATATCCTGAGGGAGGACAGTTACACAACTACTACTAACTACAGAGCCTGAGTCACAGTAAGAGTAAACCACCTCTTGACTTGGCCTGTAACCTTTATGACCGTCGTTGATTCAATTCCCATGATGCCTCTCTTTGGTTATTTTTGATTCCTAGCACAGTCTTGGCTCCCCATCATCACCCCTCTCTGATGGAAATGGATGGTGAGTGCTCAGTATGGAGGCGGCCAGAATACACGCAGCTTTGAAGGTTTTTCACAGGTAACACTTTCCATATGCCTCCTCTGTCTTTCACATTCATCATCTCATCACTTTTCATTTGTTTTGTTACAATTATTCCATCCTCCTCCTGCCACATCAACAGACTGAATTAGAGGGAAATGCACAGTATGCTCACTCAATTGATTTCCTTGGTGTGAGAATAGGAACGTGAAGTCCAGGTCATCTAGACTGTCATCGTTTCTGCAACAGGGACTTGAGGTGAGCTGTGCTGGAGTGAGTTCCTCGCCATACTGGAGGCTCCACAGAAACGGCCAGCAGCATAGGCAGGTCTAGGGCTCGTAACACCATACTGAATATAGTGCACTACTTTTGACCAGTGCACCATTGGCCCATGGTCAAAAGTAGAGCACTATATAGGAAATAGGGTACCATTTGGGATGCAGGCCGCGGGTCCAGGACCCCTTAAGGGCCTGACAAATAATTTAAACATTCATTTTACATTTACATTATTTAGCAAATGCTCTTATCCAAAGCAACTTACAGTAGTGAGCGTATACATTTTCGTTCATACTGGTCCCCCGTAGGACTTAAACCCACAACCCTGGTATTGTAAGTGCCATGCTCTACCAACTGAGCCACATGGGACCGTAGTCTCTCCTTAGTGGTTGAAACCCTAGCCTCCCAGCAGAGCCCAGCACAAAGTGTTCAGTGTGTGTTGGCTTTGTGGAGCTAAAGCTGAGAGAGTCCTGGACGCTATGTCAGCAAACTCAGAGATTCTGCTACTCCATGTCCATCAGGGGAGAAGTCAGCCGGCCGGCAGGGGCTCGGGCCTCCCCAATCAGCCTAGCCTCCATGACAGGCTGAGATGCATTCTGGGACCAGGAGCCATTCCCAATCGCAGCGCCAAGTCAAGGACCAGTCAAATATGCACCATTGTCCAAAGCCTGGGGAAGGAATGCTGGCTAAAGTCAAACTCCTGTCATGAATGTAAAAGGGATGGATTCAGTGGAAAAAGGCGAAAGGCTAAGATTTTCACCGTACAAGACTCCTCTTTTGTTCCTGCCTGTACTGTATGCGTGACTGTTTCAAAAACAGTCTAATAGAGCCTAGTGGTTCTGCTTCATGTCAACTCTGAGATGCCACTTCAAAGTCCATTCCATTGAAAGTGGGCCACAGTAAAGAACTAGGTCTGCACAACTCCTTGCACTCAGAAGTGCAACAGAAGGACACAATTATTGTGGACAAGAATATTAAATTACAGGCAAGCCCTCACAAACAAGGTACAGGGCGAGAGGAGAGAGAAGAATGACTTCATACACCCCACCCCCCTTCCAATCCTGTGTGATCAAGCCCCACGGAAGCAGCTTTGACTAGCTGACTAGCACTGGCCCTAACACAGTTCAGCTTGGTGACTTCTCACCCTATAGCTGGAGATTTCATCAGGTGATGCACCAGCTGTGTTATTGTGGCAGCACTCCGGAGCAAACAGCTTGACCCCCAGACAAAGCACAATCACACAACATGATTACCAGCCTCCAGAGGGATGGAGCTGAGCTGAATGCTACTAAAAAGGCTATAGATGTACCAGATAGCTGACTCATCGCTCTCTCCTCTCTCTCTCTGTCTCTGGTTGTTTATTATTGCTGTCTTTCTAAAGAGAGCTTTTTGAAGAATCTCTCTGAGAACTGACAGAAGACAAACTCATAACTTTGAAAATGAATGCCATGTTTTTATTCAAAGCACCATTCAATGATTCAGGTATAGACCCAGGTTTTGTCATAGTACAGTTAAAAGCACTAAAGGATCTGAGTTTTAGGCCTCACTATACTACTGTGCTGTTGACTCTTAGGACTGGTTCCCCAGACCCAGATGAAGCCTATCCTCCTGGCGCATCATGGTCAATGGAGAAAATACATAACAACTGGTTTTAGTCAGAAACCAGCCAATACAGTCCAAGAACAATGTACCTATTTTGGGAAGTCTCTGTTCTGCTTACCTTCCAGTGTGGTTCCTTTCCCCTTCAGAGGGTCTCCTAGGCCAGAGGAGTAGCGTGCGCTGACGGCCAGGTCGTACTCAGTGCCAGGCTGCAGGTTCTTCAGGAGGACGTTGGTGTTCTCTCCCTTCACTGACACCTCCTTCCTCTCGCCACCCGCCGACGGATGGAAATTGATACGGTACTGGAGGACGCGGCCCGGTGCCGCCGCCCACGACAGCTTCATGGTGGACATAGTCTCGTCGAAGACCCGCAGGTCCCGTGGAGATCCCTGCCCTAAAAGAGAAGAAACGGGAAAAGCCACCCTGTCAATGAGGAATCAATCAAGGTTGAAGTTGTTGGGCACAGTGTAGGTTCTGGCATATAACCAATTAACTCAGGTGTCTGTTATTACACTAGACAGATTGGAAAGACCACAAGCCTTCAAGAAATATAAAGGTTTTTGGAAAGGTACACGGTGAATAGCACAACAAGGGCATCATTGAAAAGAAGATTGAGGACAAAACATAAACCCATCTCGGAGTCAGCTGGGTTCTGGATGGGAAAGAGCCACTGGCTAGGATACGTTTTCTCCTTTAAACAAACAGCTGCTTCATTTAAAGGAGCTGGAACTGCTTTGAGTGCTGATAATCACTGAGAAGAATGTGGTTGCCGTGGTGAATAGGAGTAATTTTTGGTTTATTTTTCTGTCATCCTCCCTTGCTCCTTTGGCTCTGGCACTGTAAACTCCTGCATTTCTGATCAACATTTCACCACAAACACACACACTCACACAGACCTCTGGTATGTATCAAAAAATACCCGCCTTAGAGGCTAACCCCTTTGTGATGTCTTCCATTAACTTCCCGCCAAAATATAATGACACAGTAAGATTTGGTAGAATATTAGCTCAGTAGAACATAAAGTAGAAAGAATTATCACTGGTTTGATGCAATAGGCATGCATGTTCACACCCCTTGACGCTAAGTGTAACCGAGTTTGATTCGTAGCGTCACTCCCCAGCTTGAAATGTCTTAAATAGCTAGCGTAATTGTCTAAGAAGTTGTCAAGCGGGCGGTCATGTTTGTTAGCAATCACGCTAATGCTAGTTAGCAGCTTTCTTCAAACTAAACCCAGATACATAAAAATGGTATCCACAAATTCATATGACTCTGAGGAAGTAGATAAAGGGCCTCATTGCCAAAAACTATCCCTTTAAGCAAGCACAGTGTGACTGTTACATAAGCAGATGCCTAGTCACCTTCTTTGGTGGTGCCATCGATCTGCATCTCTCCGCCAGTGCCTAACTGGTACTCTGCAGCTACCGTCACACGGTACGTCGTTAAGGGGTTTAGCTCCGGCAGCACGATGGTGGTCTCTTGGCCGACAGTGACCGTCTCTAGTCTTGCGCTGTCGCCCCTTACTGGTACATAGGTCAGACGGTACCGTACCACCGCTCCTGGTGCCGGCGCCCACGACACCAGGAAACTGTCTGTTGTTTCCTCGGACACCCTCAGGTTACTCACTGTTCCTTGTTCTATGACAAAGATATGGGGTAAGAGGTCATACAAATATTAAAACAGAAATTATGGCATTTGCTTCAAATTATTTCTCTGTTGGTATCTGTTGGTCTGATGGTACTGACCATCTAGTGTGGTCTCGAATCCATTCAGAGGGAAGCTGTCTCCTTGGGCGTACTGGGCGAAGACGTTGACCTCGTAGAGGGTGACGGGCGTGAGGTGAGGCAGCAGAGCGGTGAGCGTGTCCCCGGGCACGGACATGGACACAAAGTCCCCGTTGGTGTCAGCAGCCGGTCTGAACTGGATCAGGTAGGACAGGACGTTGAAGGCATCGGTCTCCCAGGTAGCTCTGAAGCTCCTGGTGGCCACCTCAGAGAACGTTAACGACCTCGGTGGCAGTAAGCCTTCAGGAGATAGAAGAAGACTAAACATTAGATCACAACACTCAGGATGCATCCCAAATGGCACCTTAATTCCTGTGTCCCTATTGGCACCCCATATGGCTCTGGTCTAAAGTAATGACCTGTATAGGGAATAATAGAGTGCCATTTGAGACGGAACCTGAAAAACAATAACAATGATCTATATTCCATTAGTGAAAATCCCTGTATTGTTTTCTATGTTTACGGTACTCCATGTTGTCATAATAGATTAGTATATAAAGATTATATCACAGGTAATCAAACCTTGTGTGAGTTGCACAATATACTGGCAGAGCTGAATGCTTTTTGGCAATGTAATGCAGAGTGACTAATATTTGGCATTATATTTCCACTTGGGAGTCCTCTTACCAACCCTGAGAGAGCAAGAGGTTGTGTGTAACACATTGCTAAACAGAAGATGACAACTTTGGAAAAGGGTATTGTGACACAACAGAAGTAATTGCAAGCATATGCTGTATACTCATAGTATTTTGTCATCTATTTCTCAGGTCAAGAACCATCAAGGCCAAGGTAGAGTGGAGTTATTTTCAAGAGTTATTCCCTCCAAAATGTCCAAAAAGGAGCAGTTGATGAAAATTTGATTGATTAAAAAGTTGTAAAAAAGGTGAACAATTATGCCATAATTCATCAAATGAGCCAAGTATATGGTATTTCAAAACATGGTTATTTGTTCAAAATCAAGAAATAATCAAAAACCTGAAAACTGACCAATGTTTTGGATGTAAGTTATACACTGGAAAACTTTTCATTGCCTACTGCCATATGGAGCTGTGTGATACTGTGCCAAGTGTAAGCTTTACATTGATCCGTTTATATACAGTGTATCCCACTCTGGTGTAAATAGCTTGGTATATGAATCATATGAAACAAGATACATTGCCTACTGTAATTCAAAGAATGCTAGCACTTACTTTAGTATTGCAAAAATACTTTCTCTAAGCACTTCCATAAACATCTTAGACTTCGGTAAGATTTGGTGCTGGGCCATTATCTACTGTGAGAATCTATGGCATTCACAAACGTCCCCAATATTTATTGTTTGCAAGATATTCTCTTTGGCTAAGGAATTTAACTTTAGCTTGTAGGGCTGGGAATTGCCAGGGACGTCACGATACGATATTATCAACATTTTTGTAATTACTTTTTAATTGTATTTATTTAACCTTTATTTAACTAGGCAAGTCAGTTAAGAACAAAGTCTTATTTACAATGACGCCCTACGATACTTTGGTGCCGATACGATATTTATTGCAATTTTCACTATTCTCATGATTCTATATGTATTGCGATACAATACTGTGATTTTTTTGCGATTCAATGTTCCAAACATATTGTTCACCATATGTCTGCTGCAGAGAGACAAGAGAGAGCATGAAAAAACAAGTTCTGATCAGTCATGGAAATAAGTGCTAAAAACAAATTAGCTCCCTATTTAAAAAGAAAATGGAGAACAAGCTATGAAGGAAAAATACTGGAGTTTTGGTGCAGGTACAGCCAACTAGCGCAAAAATAATATTGCGATATTGTCAAAACAATACGATACAATATATTGTCAAAAATAGTATCCCGATATGTAACTATATAAAAAAAAAAATATCCCATCACTATTAGCTTGACTTGAGTACACTTGGCCTGGGTTTACTGACTAACAACATTGGCTCCATCTTGCTGATATAGAGAGGGTACTACTCACTTCTCTTCTTGATGTTGAGGAGCTCCTGCTCGATCCTCAGGCAGATGGACTGGGTGAGCTCCTTGGAGATCCTCTGGAAAGCATCAAAGTCTTCCACGGTGTACACATGGGTCTCCACGGGCTCGTTAGCAATGGCTTCCAGCTCAGATCTCACGGCATCCTTCACACCCACGGCAAAGATCTCCACGTCCGCTTTCTTTAGCTTGGTGGCAGGGTCCTTGAAGGAGTCGGATGACTTCCCATCAGTGATGAGGATGGTGACGCGGGGCACGTTCGGCCGTGATCCTCGGTTGGCCAAGAATACCTTCTCCCTAACGTAAGTCATGGCCCGGCCGGTGTTGGTGGAGCCGCCACGGTAGGGGAAAGTCCGGACGGCCTTGACCACAGCGCTCAGATCGCGGTGGGTGTTCAGGTAGAACTCAGTGTGAGCGTCCCTGCTGTACTGAACCAAGCTGATCTGAATCTTGTCTGGTCCGATGTCAAAGGAGTTCACCAGCACCTCCAGGAAAGATCTGACTTTAGCGAAGTTGGACAGTCCGATACTGTATGAGCCGTCGACCAGAATGACAACGTCGGCTTGCACGTCCACTCCAAGAGAACATTCTAGAAGAGGCCACAAAAACATTTGTCATGCCATGACAAAATCAGACACTGAATGACTATAACATTGACTGACATATTCTTTACTAAAAGACCAAAGGATGTATTGTTGTAGGGTTTACTCACCAAGGGACACCTTGACTGGCTCAGTCTTCTCCATGGCCATGATGGGCTCGCTGGGCGTGAGGCCCTTGAGGGCGAACAGGCTGATCTGGTACTCTGTGTCTGGAGACAGGCCCGTAACTGTTGCTGAGGTCTGGCCGGGGCTTACGTACAGCTCCTGGCGCTTGCTGCCGGCCATCATGGGGATCAGCTGGATCTTGTAACCCGACACATCTCCAATGGAAGCATCCCATGTCACCCTCATAGACTTGGAGGCCACCTCCACAACTTGGAGGTTTGATGCTGGTTCAATAACTGTAAATAAACAACCCCCAAAAAATGAATCAAGACAGAAGTTTGTTAGTAAACCATCCACTCACCACCTGGAAATGTTTTGATCATCCATCTCTAAGTATTTCTAAGTTATCCATGCCAAAACCACTTCCAACATTCAAGTCTTAAAACTGCATTTTACCTTCCTCTCCGCTGATGAGTGAGTTGAGTTGATCATCCACCCCCGAGCACACATTGGTAATGAGCTCTTTCTGCACATCCTTGATAAGGTCAAAGTTGAAGACGTTATAGACGTGCGTCCTGTAGGGGGTCGAAGCCATTTGTTTCAGCTCCTCATCATCTGCTCCTTTGATCCCTAAATTGGGCAAAGAACCCAAAAAGTGGTGTAAAATGTATACGGCCTCATAAAAACTGAGGAAAATGTTCCATATCACCATTGTAATTCTGATCTCCTGCCCATTTCAGAAGGTTTACTCATTCATAGATAAGAGTCAACACCTATAAAGCCCAAATAAAGTCATCCCTATGAAGTCAATGACGGCACATGAAAATTATTCAGAATGTAGGAATTATTGTTTCATAGTTTCTCAGGTTCGAGTGCTATAAATGCTGAGTAAAACAAGTGATCTAAAAATATATGAAATGAAGCAGGAGGTCTCTCCTTCTTTTCCATATTTAAGAAGAACCAGCTGGATTCACTATGGAACATATAACCATGTCATGACTTTAGCTGGAAAGAATGACAACGTGGGCAAAATGTGGAAAACCCATCTGATACCATTCTAGCTGGTAGGTTTATTAGTTTTCTTCCTTTCCTTTGTGATATGAATACTTCAACTTACTCTCATGACTATAGAATACATATAGACAGGATTATTAGTATTTATAAACTGGGTGGTTCGAGCCCTGAATGCTGATTGGCTGACAGCTGTGGTATATCAGACCGTATATACCATCGGTATGACAAAACATGTATTTGTACTGCTCTAATTACGTTGGTAACCAGTTTATAATAGCAATAAGGCACCTCAGGGGTTTGTAGTATATGGCCAATATACCACGGCTAAGGGCTATATCCAGGCACTCCGTGTTGCGTCGTGCTTAAGAACAGCCCTTAGCCATGGTATATTGGTCATATAACACAGCTCCTCTGGCCTTATTTCTTAAATGTAACACATCAACAGGGTTAGATGATTGAAAGGTAGCCTGTAGTCACATACCCAACGTGAAGATCTCCACCCCCATGTTCTGGAGTTTCTTGGCGATCGCCTCCACAGGGTCTTGAGACTTCCCATCTGTGATAATCATGGCCACCTTGGGAAAGCCTTTCCTGGCACCATTTGCCTCAGTGAAAGTGTTTTTCAGCAGATAGTCCATGGCCTCGCCTGTAACACAGTGGCATGACACCCCTTTCAGTTATTACATTGTTCATTTGATTCACTCTACCAACTGCAAAGACTTATTAATAAAGAACTACAGCTTTGTGAGTTAGTATTATGCTAGAGGTAATGATATGATTATGTATTGTATAAGAGAGTGTAACCAGGTACTGTACATGTGACGGGTTAGGTACCTGTCATGGTGTTGCCACCCATGTAAGGCAGTGTGTTGATGGCTCTGAGAAGTTCGCCCCGTTTCATGTGCTGGTTGAGGTTAAACTCTGTCCTGGTATCAGTATGGTACTGGACCACACCTACCCTGGTCTTGTCCTCCCCAATCTCAAAGGCTCCCGCCATGGCAGAGATGAAGCTACGGATGTATTTAAAGTGGTCTCTTCCAACGTTCCATGAACCATCAACCAGGAACACCAGATCTGCGATGGCACTGTAAGAACACTCTGAGAGAGAAGGAGTGGTAGAGGAGAGGAGCGAGGGAAAGGAAAATGAAAAAAAATGGAAGAAGTAAACGATTTGACCTGAAGACACATTTTTTTCCCAGAAGCCATATCATTGACCAAAGAAAACAGAGTAAAGTGTGCTGTTGGTCAAATATACACTGAGTATACAAAACATTAAGAACACCTGCTCTTTCCATGACATAGACTGACCAGGTGAATCCAGGTGAAAGCTATGATCCCTTATTGATGTCACCTGTTAAATCCACTTCAATCGGTGTAGATGAAGGGGAGGAGACAGGTTAAAGACGGATTTTGAAGCCTTGAGACAATTGAGAAATGGATTGTGTATGTGTGCCATTCAGAGGTTGAATGGGCAAGACAAAAAATGTAAGTGCCTTTGAACTGGGAATGGTAGTAAGTGCCAGGTGCACCGGTTCGAGTGTGTCAAGAACTGCAACACTGCTGGGTTTTTCACACTCAACGGTTTCCCATGTGTATCAAGAATGGTCCACAACCCAAAGGACATTCAGCCAATTTGACACAACTGTGGGAAGCATTGGAGTCAACATGGGCCAGCATCCCTGTGGAACGCTTTCGACACCTTGTAGTCCATGCCCTGATGAATTGAGGCAGTTCTGTGGTCACAGGGGTAACAACTCAATATTAGGAAGGTGTTCCAGCGAACAGTAAAAGTAGCCTCCGGGGGAAAACTGCAGTCCAGCATTTTTTCCCTTTTGCAAAATGCATATCGTTATTGTACGACAAAAATGACCCTCTTAACACTTGTATACTACACAGGAACTATGGAATATCAATTCATATATGTCAGATATGACACTAAGGTGATGAAGAAGGAATGCAATGAAAAATGCTTATGTTATTGCCATCTTTTTTTGACAGAATACCATTGTCACTACCAAAATCATCACTGTATTCAACAGGCTATTCATCCGACTTTTGTCTGACAGGCTGGAGGACATACACCACCCGCACTAGACCAGAGGACGGTGTTAGAGATAGTGGCATCAACAGATCAAGTGCAGTCGACAATAATCAGATTGATGTACTTAACTACTGCAAGCTAAGGTGGTACTTTGAGATAGAAGCCATCATAGTGTATAGTCTATTCCCTGTGTAGTGTACTACTTTTGACCAGAGCCACAACGTGTGCTCCTTTGGGAATACTACATAAGGTACAGTGACTGAATAGCTTGGTTACCCTGGATGATATTTTCCAGCTCTGTCTTTCTGGATAGGAATAAAGTCAAAGAGACAGGTTTTCCCAAGCAGCAGTAAGCATGCACCATCTGTAGGGAGGCCACATTGCCACTTGTAAACAGCTGTATCTGTAATGGTTTCCACTTCTCTCAGCCTGGCTGTCTCAGGACCGGGCAGGCTACAGTACTCTTCAGCACCAGCACCAGAGGCCCTGCCCCCCTGAAACAGCTGTTAGCTCCACACCCCTGACCACCACACTGAGCATGTGCAAACTCCCTCACTTGGCAGGACTGACAGCCTGGCTCTATGACAGGCAGCTTACCAACTTAGTTACCAATATTTTTCTAGATTTGTATAGAATAACATGTGGAAACACCCACCAATGGCTGTTGACCACACATCAATGGAAAGAGCCCAGGCACAGTAAGATAAATAAAAAAGATTGTAGCCTATGAACAAACTGGAAAATGTTAACTGTTTAGTGTCAGAAAAAGCCAAGCAGTCAATGGACTTACTGACGGAGTCTGTGACCTGTGGTTTCCTGGGACCTCCTTGTGCTGTGCCACTTGACTGGACTGAAACACAAGATTAAATAAAGTCAAACTTGAGTAAAACAAACTACTGTATTTAACCATAAACTCCCTAATGGGAGTGAATAAATCAGCTAGTAGCATGACATTTTTTTTAAGTAAACATATTGTCAAATTTATACATAAAGATAAACATTGTGTATGTATTTAATGTGGGTGTCTCTAATAACCTCAAATCCACTTGTGGTCACAACGAGCAGGCAAGCAGCCGGCTCCCAAATTATAATGGACTGATGCAATTAGTTCCGGCAATTCTCTCAGTAATCCCTAAAGACCCTGGCTGGGCTGCTTAGGACTGTAGAATCAGACGTAAGGGCCGGTGCCAAAGAGGCTTCCCCATGAAGCAGTGCATATTACATTACAGCATACTCTAATCACTGTTAGACTTGGGAGTGGGGTTGCCTGTTAGGACCTATGAATTGTCATTCCTCTCTCTATACAGTCTGAATCATTCATCATTAGACTAAATAAGAAGCTGGGTCTGTATCCCAAATGGCACCCTATTCCCTATGTAGTGTACTACTTTTGACCAATGCCAATAGGGAATAGGGTGCCATTTTGGACATAACCTGGATATCGGTAAATGACTCACTTCATTCACCAGTAGTCTTCATAAGATAATACATGTACCAGATGTGATGGTAAGTGACTCACTTGTGAGCTGTCCTGAGGTGGGCAAACTTTCCTCTGAGCCAGAGTATGAGATGATTGTTACTACATAGTCCATGTCTGGAGTAAGGTCTGTAATGAATGTCTTAGTGGCTGTGGCAGGGAGGGTTAAATCTTTTGTTGGTTTGTCTATGGAAATAACAAAGTACCAAGTTAGGAATAAAGGGTTATAGAGAATTAATATAGCAACGTATACCTTAGAAATCTTAGGCTTGGTGTGCAGTAAATGTTTAATTGCGGTGGATCCCACAATGAATTGGTCAGAACAGTAATTTCAGGTATTTTGTTGTGTCAATGGCATTGATTGCTTGTTGTAAAGTACACAGGTAATGTTGCAGTGAAGGTAGAGATTGAGAGAGATTGCCTGCAGCAATACAGACCACACACCTGTGTCTGAGGCCACCTGTATCCTGAATCCTTCTATCCGTGTTAACGGCGCTTTCCATGTCATTTGTACTGTGTTCTCATTTAAAATCTTAAATCTCAAGTCTGAAGGTGGTTCAACTGCGAAAATAAAAAGTAGCCAATGTTAATTCCAGCATTTGCTAAATAAGTGTATTTATGATAAAACACAAGTTGTAGGTAGCTCATATCCCAACGATTAACACTTCAAGGTTGAAGTTATCCTGTTCATTGTTGGGGCAAACAGCAAGAGGTGACAATAACGACAACAAACATAACATTTGAGACTTGGGCAGCCATTTTCGAGAAAAATGACATTCGTTTGAGCTGTCCGGCCGTGTTTGTCCAAACACAGTCGACAACTCAAGCACATATAGTGACGAGACGACAAACGGTGGCAAAAAAATATCCAAGGGCACAATAAAAAAATGACATTGACAAACTAACATCTTACATGCTGATAAGGTCAACCCAACTCATGCCTAAACTGAATCGACCGACTAAAACATACACCTTCCATAAAACGTGGTTGTGTAAAGGCCTACATGCAGCCATACATAGCCTTCAGTACATGGTTTATTTTTGATTGACCCATGTGTATGACTCCCATCCACTGCAAACCTCTTAAAAGAGTACACTATGCGCTTTATGACGATTTGTGCATATTTTCAAACCCCTCTAGCACTAAGTAGTGACAATCCACAATGGAAAAAAAGATTTACAAAGAAACAAATCAAATAGACAAGCCAAACAAACCATAAATGTGATTGGTCACACTGAATGGACTATCTGAAGATCATGCACATGTACATGAAAAGTTGTTTGTAACAACTTATGGAACCGGACAAAAGTTTCCATGTACAAGACGGACCAGAGAACATATTTGAGAAATATTTTTTAATGATATTCGTCTGTTGGGGGGGGTGGGGTAAGTTAATGCTCTTTTGTCATAATAGCCTAAGAGTGTTATGAAGAGTAAAGTCTTAAGTAGCCTATATTGTAATAACAGAATGTCTAAAGAGAACGTCTAAAATCACAAGTAAAGTAAATAAGACCACTGTATGTGTAGTGGCTAATGGTGATGAATGATGAAATCTGCTTGTTGATGAACTGTAACAAGATAGTGTATCAGTGCATAGTGGTGCATATCAGGGTTAGAATAGGATTGTAGTCTATATAAGGGTATTTTAAATAAGGAAGCCTGTGGGGATCAAGAATATCATTCTAAAATATTATTGAAAAGCCATGACTCGGGACAAATTGAATGCAAATTTGCATAGCAAATGACCTGAGTGAAGCTTGTCCAGTACAGGATATCAAAAATGAGAAACACCAACCTGGCAGATCAACTCAAGGGCCTTGGTCTGCTCCTTCTGTTTCCAAATGGGCCCATCATAACCATATAGTACTACCCACATTGTCCTCCTTAAGAAGCTCTTAATTAAAACACTTATGAACACAAACTCAAACACAAATACTACAAGCAAGCGCACGCAAGTCCTGCAGGCTCTTGTTAAGTCTTATCTTGATTATTGGCCAGTCATGTGGTCGAGTGCTGCAAGGAAAGACCTAGTTAAGCTGCATCTGGCCCAGAACAGAGCGAGGCGTCTTGCTCTTCATTTTAATCAGAGGGCTAATATTAGTACGATGCATGCCAGTCTATCTTGGCTAAGAGTTTAGGAAAGACTGACTGCATCACTTCTTCTTTTTATAAGAAATATTATTGTGTTGAAAATTCAAAATTGTTTGCATAGTCAACATACACACAGCTCTGATACACTTACCCCACCAGACATGCCACCAGGGGTCTTTTCACAGTCCCCAAATCCAAAATAAATTCAAAAAGCATACAGTATTATACAGAGCCATTATTTCATGGAACTCCCTTCCATCTCATATTGTTCAAATGAACAGCAAACCTACTTTCAAAAAACAGATAAAGCAACACCTCATGGCACAATGCCTTTCCCCTATTTGACCTATATAGTTTGTGTGCATGTATTGATATGTACAGTAGGCTACGTGTGCATTTATTTTATTGATGTAGTTCTGTCCTTGAGCTGTTCTTGTCTATTAATGCTTTGTATTATGTCATGTTTCATGTTTTGTGTGAACCCCAGGAAGAGTAGCTGCTGCTTTCTTCAACAGCTAATGGGAATCCTAATAAAACACCAAAAAATACCAAATACCCACCCACAACACACACACACAACACACCCACAACACCCACACAACACACACACAACACACACACAACACACACACAACATCTCAATGATGAGCGAAAAGTTCATGTTCACACTTTATTTGGATTGTCCAAATAGTCCATCAACAAACTATATATTGATGAGCAACTGCTTGCCAAGTTTAAGATTAGGGTTAGGGTTATAATATGGGTTAGGGTAAGGATTAAGATTAGGTTTAGGATAAGGATTAAGGTTAGAGTTAGGTTTAGAATAAGGGTTAAGGTAAGGATTAAGGTTAGGATTTGGATAAGGATTAGGGTAAGGATTAAGGTTAGAGTTAGGTTTAGAATATGGGTTAAGGTAAGGATTAAGGTTAGGGTTAGGATAAGGGTTAGGGTAAGGATTAAGGTTAGAGTTAGGTTTAGGATAAGGGTTAAGGTAAGGATTAAGGTTAGGTTTAGGATAAGGGTTAAGGTAAGGATTAAGGTTAGGGTTAGGTTTAGGATAAGGATTAAGGTTAGGGTTAGGTTTAGGATAAGGGTTAAAGTAAGGATTAAGGTTAGGGTTAGGTTTAGAATAAGGGTTAGGGTAAGGATTAAGGTTAGGTTTAGAATAAGGGTTAGGGTAAGGATTAAGGTTAGGGTTAGGTTTAGGATAAGGGTTAAAGTAAGGATTAAGGTTAGGGTTAGGTTTAGAATATGGGTTAAGGTAAGGATTAAGGTTAGGGTTAGGATAAGGGTTAGGGTAAGGATTAAGGTTAAGGTTAGGGCTAGGGCTAGGGTTAGTAGATCGTTGAAATGTTGCTGATAGTCTGTAGAGCATCTACAGATGGATGGACTATCCAAATAAAGTGTTACCAAATTCATCTCAATGACAAAATAAAAAGTGTTTTAGTGTTGTTGCTGTTATGACTCTTTCTCTTAATTTCTGGTTTCTCCAAGTAGGTCAAGATTTTGGAAAATACCAAAAGAGAAGGCTTCTCTTAAAAAATATGATATTCTGACAGAATATTTTACATTTTATAGTATGATTGACCTCTGTCATCTGTAATTTATATGAATGGTCTTGGGAGACTCAGAATAATGTTATTTCTCAGTCTAACAGTTTCTGGAAAATAATGTTAGAGACACTTATATTTTGTCTTTCCGTTTCATCAGAGAGAAAAAAATTCACGAGAAGGACAATTGGCTTCAAGCCCCGTTTTTCTCAGAATGAAAGTGGAGACATACAGTCGAGTTCTCGGTTAATTTGGAAAAAAATGACATCGTAGTTATAGCTTATCTATACATCCCTTACGGGCATTTTTTTTTTTTTTACCTAGTTCCTCTATCATGACCTAGTTCCTCTATCATGACCTAGATCCTATATCATGACCTAGTTCCTTGATCATTACCTAGGTCCTTGATCATTACCTAGTTCCTTTATATTTACCTAGCTCCTTGATCATTGCCTAGTTCCTTGATAATGACCTAGTTCCTTGATCATGACCAAGCTCCTTGATCATTGCCTAGTTCCTTGATCATTGCCTAGTTCCTTGATCATTACCTAGATCCTTGATCATTCCCTAGTTCCTTGATCATTGCCTAGTTCCTTTATCATTACCTAGTTCATTGATCATTACCTAGTTCCTTTATCATTACCTAGTTTCTTTCTCACTGCCTAGTTTCTTTTTCATTACCTAGTTCCTTGATCCTGACCTAGTTTCTTGATCATGACCTAGTTCCTTTATCATTACCTAGTTCCTTTATCATTACCTAGCTCATTTATCATTACCTAGTTCCTTTATCATTGCCTAGTTCCTTTATCATTACCTAGTTCCTGTATCATTGCCTAGTTCCTTGATCATGACCTAGTTCCTTTATCATTGCCTCGTTCCTTTATCATTGCCTAGTTCCTTTATCATGACCTAGTTCCTTTATCATTACCTAGTTTCTTTATCATTACCTAGTTCCTTTATCATTACCTAGTTCCTTTATCATTGCCTAGTTCCTTTATCATTACCTAGTTCCTTTATCATTGCCTAGTTCCTTGATCATGACCTAGTTCCTTTATCATTGCCTAGTTCCTTTATCATTGCCTAGTTCCTTTATCATTACCTAGTTCCTTTATCATTACCTAGTTTCTTTATCATTGCCTAGTTCCTTTATCATGACCTAGTTCCTTTATCATTACCTAGTTTCTTTATCATTACCTAGTTCCTTTATCATTACCTAGTTCCTTTATCATGACCTAGTTCCTTTATCATGACCTAGTTTCTTTATCATTACCTAGTTCCTTTATCATTACCTAGTTCCTTTATCATGACCTAGTTCCTTTATCATTACCTAGTTTCTTTATCATTACCTAGTTCCTTTATCATTACCTAGTTCCTTTATCATGACCTAGTTCCTTTATCATGACCTAGTTTCTTTATCATTACCTAGTTCCTTTATCATGACCTAGTTCCTTTATCATTACCTAGTTCCTTTATCATGACCTAGTTCCTTTATCATTACCTAGTTTCTTTATCATTACCTAGTTCCTTTATCATTACCTAGTTCCTTTATCATGACCTAGTTCCTTTATCATGACCTAGTTTCTTTATCATGACCTAGCTCCTTTATCATTACCTAGTTCCTTTATCATGACCTAGTTCCTTTATCATGACCTAGTTCCTTTATCATGACCTAGTTCCTTTATCATGACCTAGTTCCTTTATCATTACCTAGTTCCTTTATCATGACCTAGTTCCTTTATCATGACCTAGTTCCTTTATCATTACCTAGTTCCTTTATCATTACCTAGTTCCTTTATCATGACCTAGTTCCTTTATCATGACCTAGTTCCTTTATCATTACCTAGTTCCTTTATCATTGCCTAGTTCCTTTATCATTACCTAGTTCCTTTATCATGACCTAGTTCCTTTATCATGACCTAGTTCCTTTATCATGACCTAGTTCCTTTATCATGACCTAGTTCCTTTATCATTACCTAGTTCCTTTATCATGACCTACTTCCTTTATCATTACCTAGTTCCTTTATCATGACCTAGTTCCTTTATCATGACCTAGTTCCTTTATCATTACCTAGTTCCTTTATCATGACCTAGTTCCTTTATCATTACCTAGTTCCTTTATCATTACCTAGTTCCTTTATCATGACCTAGTTCCTTTATCATTGCCTAGTTCCTTTATCATTACCTAGTTCCTTTATCATGACCTAGTTCCTTTATCATGACCTAGTTCCTTTATCATGACCTAGTTCCTTTATCATGACCTAGTTCCTTTATCATTACCTAGTTCCTTTATCATTACCTACTTCCTTTATCATTACCTAGTTCCTTTATCATTACCTAGTTCATTTATCATTACCTAGTTCCTTTATCATGACCTATTCCTTTATCATTACGTTGTTCCTTTAGGCTACTTCATTTTTATACAGCTGAAATTCTTCCATTCCCCAGAGAACTACTGTATGCATACTAGATAAACTAAGACAGAAATTCCTATTCAAGATATCAAGCAAGTGCCCCTCCTAGCGTAAGAAAGACTTCACTGCAACTATCCATGCTTAGTGAGTTAGCCTTTCACTAACTTCCAGACCACTATGATGGGGCCTGTTCCACTTTGAACTTTTAGATTTTAAAAAATCTATTTGAAACGCACTTTTTGATTGAAAAATATAATGTTGCATTCCTCAGACTGTTTTAATATCCTACCCTAAAGATAATTCAACCTGTCCCAATGAATAGACAGACAAAATTGGATAAAAAGACAATTGAAATAGCCAACCTATACAAACACAACAAAAAGACAAGAATCCATAGGTCTAGAAATGAATATATGTCTACAGATGAATCCATAGGCCTACCGATGAATCCAAAGATCTACCGACGAAATAGGCCTATAGTCTTACATGAGATACAAATAATGTAGACATTTTCTTTCAGCAAACATTTATTAACAAAATTAAATTAAATGTGGTGAAAGTATTGCAATTTCACCATGAAGAGCTAAAGAACCGACACCATTAGCTACAGTCGGAGAAAGAGAAATGGGGGAGGGGGTAAAAGAGAGAGAGAGAGAGAGACGGGGAGGATGCACATTTTCATTCAGTTGTGTTTAATTAACAGTAGAAAAAAATTGGAGGTGAGGGGGAAAAAATGTCAGGTGAGGGATCACTTTACCTTGGGCCACGGCGGAGGATAGTAGCACTGCAAGGAAGGCAGCCGCTGCCAGAGACAGCCTTATCTTCATTTTGACTCTCTTTCTCTCTCTGGTTCAGCAGAACATGAATGAGGCTACAAAAAGAACGTGCAATTACGCACGCATTTCAGCAATGCTCCAACATTCCACATTGTACTTTTACCACAAGCATCAAACATTTAAATGCCATACAATCCCAAATAAACTGTAGATGTGTCATATACCAAGTGCATTCAAAGACAATGGAAAGACAATTGAACATCTAAACGACATTGTCTTATCATATTGGTCCAATTTAAACAGGGATTAAAAACATCGTAAGAAAACTTACTATCAACTATCAATTTAATGCACAGCTGCAAATCGAAAATTGTCTCTTCTACACTTTTCTATGGGATAAACGCGCTTCCTGCTATAGCCTATCTGATCAAAAAGGCGGTCCCTGTTCAGTCAAGACTTGCCTTGATGGAGATGGGAGTAGGCTAGAGCATGACTCAAAAGCTATAAACTATCCAACATGTACAAACTATATGAAAACCCAACCCGTGTCTCCAAGCACAAAAAACAATATCATGCAATATCGAACACTGTATAGGCCACCAGTCCTAAGTGATACATGTTTCCTTTCTTCTAAAATGAAATTCTAATTTACTTCACACATTAGGAATTAACCTGCATGTTTAAACCGCGAAGAATATTCCAACGCCAACCTATATGCCCAATGCACATGAGTCCAAGAAAAACGGCATTTATGGCATGGTTGTTGGGGAATAATTACGGGCAATAATTCATTTCAAAGACACCTTAACATAAAGACACCTTGACGAAAATGATCAATAGGCAAATAATAAATAGAAAAATTCAGAGCACGATATTGGGATTGCTTACTTCCCTGGTCTCCAGCTGAGCATGACTAATCTCCCTTTACCTCTCAGACAGCCTAAACAGTAGTCCAATCCATAATTCCATATTCAATTAATTCAATACTGACCTGTGGAAATGAAGTTGTGCTGTCGCTCGTTTGATTTCAGAATACAAAACAGTAAAGCCTCTTTGGATATGCCCCTTCTGGTAATGATGGATACACGTTTTACGGGAGGAGAATCAATATTCTAAGCACAGACGAAAACTCAGTTCTCCTCTTGCGGAGGTCACAGATCAGAAGCCTTTTTCCAAGTGGGAAGACTCTCTACAATCTGCTATTTAATAGGGGGCTGTTCCCAACTCTCCCTTTACTATCGTAAACTCTTACGACACTCAGCAAGCGTGGAACCCTGCCACAGATTGATAAATGCAGCCTCTCAAAGTGTGGGGATATACTTTTGGAAACTTAGCATAGTTTTCTGCATTCCTTTTCAATGATGCTTCTCTAAAGGTTTTATCCACAAGTTCATAGCATCTGCGTTTGGAAACCAGGAGATGTGTTGTTATTGGCAGCCGTTTAGCCGTTTTTTTAGACAATGGAATAATGGAAAAATCTTCAACAGCCCATTTATTCAGTGGCCACTTAAGAATTAGTAGGCCTAACTACGTCATTTTAATTTAATGGGATTTATGTCAGTAGATAAATATTTATAAATATATTGTTATGTTATTGAAGTATTTAATAAGTCTTTGGATTCCACTCAGAAAATGTCAAGACATTCTTAACACTGTCCAATCATAATTATACAGGTGAGGCATGAGTAAAGGGCGATGCTTTCTGTCCTGATTCCTTCTTCAAAGTGAAATAAAAAGTGAATCCATCAACCTAAACCTATAAACTAAAATGGCAAGGCCGACATCAAACAGTCATTTTGGCCTTGCTATTGAAAATAGGCTATTGGAGAAGCCTAATCCATCCTCACCCGGACCCTCACCCTTATAAGAAATCCCGTTATGCCCTCAGATGAACCACCAAACAGGCAAAGCGTCAATACAGGACTAAGATTGAATCCTACTACACCGGCTCTGACACTCGTCGGATGTGGCAGGGCTTGCAAAATATTCCGGACTACAAAGGGAGACCCAACCTCGAGCTGCCCAGTGACGTGAGCCTACCAGACGAGCGAAATGCCTCTTATGCTCGATTCGAGGCAAGCAAGACTGAAGCATGCGTGAGAGCACCAGCTGTTCCGGACGAATGTGTGATCACGCTCTCCGTAGTCGATGTGAGCAAGACCTTTAAACAGGTCAACATTCACAAAGCCGCGGGGCCAAACGGATTACAAGGACCTGTACCCAACTGGCAAGTGTCTTCACTGACATTTTCAACCTCTCCCTGACAGTCTGTAATACCTACATGTTTCAAACAGACCACCATAGTCCCTGTGCCAAGAAAGCAAAGGTAACCTGCCTTAATGATTACCGTTGGTAGCCATGAAGTGCTTTGAAAGGCTGGTCATGGCTCACATCAACACCATAATGCTGGAAACCCGAGACCCACTCCAATTCGCATACCGCCCCAACAGATCCACAGATGACGCAATCTCAATCACACTCCACACTGCCCTTTCACACCTGGACAAAAGGAACACCTTTGTGAGAATGCTGTTCATTGATTACAGCTCAGCGTTCAACACCATAGTGCCCACAAAACTCATCACTAAGCTAAGGACCCTGGGACTAAACACTTCCCTTTGTAACTGGATCCTGGACTTCCTGACGGGCCACCCCCGGGTGGTAAGGGTAGGCAACAACACATCTACCATGCTGATCCTCAACACTGGGGCCCCTCAGGGGTGCTTGCTTAGTCCCCTGTGGTACTCCCAATTCACCCACGACTGCGTGGCCAAGCATGACTCCAACACCATCATTAAGTTTGCTGACGACACAACCTGACCACCGACAATGATGAGACAGCCTATAGGGAGGAAGTCAGAGACCTGGCAGTGTGGTGCCAGGACAACAACCTCTCCCCCAATGTGAGCAAGACAAAGGAGCTGATCGTGGACTATATGAAAAGGAGGGCCGAACAGGCCCCAATTAACATTGGCTGAAATGGATTGGGTCGAGAGTTTCAAGTTCCTTGGTGTCCACATCACCAACTAACTATCATAGGCCAAACACAACAAGACAGTTGTGAAGAGGGCACGACAACACATTTTTCCCCTCAGGAGACTGAAAAGATTTGGCATGGGTCCCCAGATCCTCAAAAAGTTATACAGCTGCACCATCGAGAGCATCCTGACAGGTTGCTTCACCGCCTGGTATGGCAACTGCTTGGCATATGACCGTAAGGCGCTACAGAGGGTAGTGCATATGACCCAGTACATCACTGGGGCCAAGCTTCCTGACATCCAGGACCTATATACTAGGCGGTGTCAGAGGAAGGCCCAAACAATTGTCAAAGACTCTAGTCACCCAAGTCATAGACTGTTCTTTTGGCAAGCAGTATCGGATCGACAAGTCTAGGACCAAAAGTCTCCTCGACAGCTTCTACCCCCAAGCCACAAAGCTGCTGAACAATTAACCAAATGGCCACCTGGACTATTTACATTGACCCCCCCCCCCCCCTCCCTTGTTTTTACACTGCTGCTACTCGCTGTTTATTATCTATGCATAGTCACTTTACAAATGACCTCGACTAACCTGTACCCCTGCACATTGAGTCGGTACCAATATAGCCTCGTTATTGTTGTCATTTTCTTGTGTTACTTTTTTATTTTTATTTTGTTTCGTTTTTTCACTTTAGTTTATTTAGTAAATATTTTCTTCAATCTATTTCTTGAACTGCATTGTTAGTTAAGGGCTAAGGGCTTGTAAGTAAGCATTTCACAGTTAAGGTCTACTACACCTGTTGAATTTTGTGACAAATACAATTTTATTGGATCTATCAAATACGTAGGCAATAGATTATAGCCCTACAGATCATTTGAAAGCAGAAAAACTTTTTCAACTGAACGTTTTATTGATAAACGTGTTAATAACATTAAAAAAGAGATTAAAAAAACACTTTTTCAGATGACAAAATTCAGTTTCCCGACCATCGGCCTGTTATGCGAGACCCAATCAATTCCCTTGAAGACATAGCCCTCTAGTGGCTTAAGAGGCTAAACGCAACGCTGGTTCCTTGAGCATTAGGTTCTACTTAGTAAAGTTTTCAGATAAAACTCGGTTAAAAAAAACGTTACTAACATTTTCACAAATGTCTGATGGCACTTTTTATTATCTATACACATTGTAAGATGTGCACGCATTGCGTATCAATTCACTAACAAAAAGTCAACAATATTGATTAAATTGCATCTCATGACATTTTCCCATGATCTAGTACTTATTTCTGTGTAGAGTTCAAGGGACATTCCAAAATAGGAACGTCATATTCTAATTGTAGATATACTCGTAATTTCTTTACAAAGTATCATTTGATGACAACATTATGACTGCCCTTGGCTTAATGTGTCCTCCTTGGTTTCTAATAATAAGGTACTAATCTTACAGACTGGCTTTAAAGGAGCAAGACAGTGAAAAGGTGAGGAATTGTGGTCACATATAGAAGATAAATTACATTATATTACTACTTAAGTAAATACCAGTGTTTTCCCCATTGCAATGTTAAAATAAACCATTGGAATTGGAGCAAGATACGCTAGACAAGGTGGGATCGTTTTTGTTTTTGTTTTGTTAATTATGCGAATAATGTCGGTGGAAACAGTTTTATCCGCCAATATTGATATAATAACCATCGAAGTAAACTTGGGAGTCACGCCATAACATGTGAGGTCCACTACCACTCGTCGAGAAAGCATGCAGTTTATTAGGCTACAGATTAAATTATAAATTATGATGAAGTTCACAGGGTGGTGAAAGTCTTATTCTGGTGACATGATAATCGATGCTTGCCTGCAGTTTGACAAATGAAAATGATCTTGCTCTTTTGTCCACAATAATAATCTTATCGTGCAGTCTATATGTAACCGGTGTGAAATGGCTAGCTAGTTAGCTGGGTGCGCGCTAATAGCGTTTCAATCGGTGACGTCACTCGCTCTGAGCTCTTGAAGAAGGTAATGGTGCTTCGTGCCAGCTGGCTGACGATACTACACTTTCTCTGAAAGATGCTAACCAAATTCCCATATCGATCAATGTGATACAATCCTTTCCCAAAGCGTCTGGTCTATATCTTAACATTAATAAATGTGAACTCATGGCTGTCAAAGATTGTGTGACACCTTCATATTATGGTATTCCAGTAAAGAAGAATTTACATATTTACACATAACCATTACAAAGGATCAGAAGTCTAGAGGCTTGTTCAATTTGAACCCTCTTATTTTAAAAAACAGAAGAAGCTAGGAGATAGACCAGATGCTTTTCAACTTTCTGTGGAGAAACCGTACCCATTACATTAGTAAAACTGTTGTAATAAACACTTATGAGAATGGTGGGCTGAATTTTCTGGACTTTACTACCTTAAATAATACTTTTAAGATCAATTGGATAAAACAATTCCTAAGAAGACCCACTTCAATGTGGAATTTTATTCCTCATCATGTCTTCTCTACTTTTGGGGACCTTAACTTCATGTTGGTTTGCAATTATAATATTGACAGAGTTCCAGTGAAACTTTCTGCTTTTCATTGGCAGGTTTTCTTGTCATGATCCTTAATTTATAAGCATAATTTTTATCCACACAGATATTATATATGGAATAATCGGGATATATTATATAAAAATACCTCTTTGTTTTTTGAATATTGGTTCCGAATAATATCCTATTGGAGAGCCAACTGGTAAATGGAGAGGGTCTTTTACTCAGTTAAAAGTAATTCTTATCACTTTACAAGGTCCCTGTAACACCTAAAGATTTTGCAATTGTTTTAGATGCCATTCCCTCAGGTGTTGCTTTATTATTCAGGAACGTGTCAAGACCTGACCCTCAGAGCCTACCTTCCGTTGACCCTGTTGACTCATCAGTAGGAAAGATTTGTTTCTCTTTTGGTCCATTCAACAACAGAGCGATACGAGCCTTGTTTCAACAGGATGTTGTATCTATACCTTATGTCATGCCTTATTGGAATGGATTTATTGATAATATCTGTTGGGAAAAAGTTTGGATGTTGCCACACACATACCTATTTGTTAACAAAATTAAGGAAGTTTCCTTTAAAATTATTCATAAATATTATCCTTCCAACCACGATATGAAGAAGTTTAAGGAAAACATCAACTCAAATTGCTCCTTTTGTAATGACCACCCAGAAACAGTGTTGCATCTTTTTTGGCATTGTATTCATGTAAGAAAACTGTGGCAAGACATCAGTAGATTTATAATTGAACACATTTATGAAGATCTTACACTATTGTGGAGAGATGTACTGCTTGGATTCTTTACATACGATAGAAATAAGCTGAAACATTTTTATGTAATTAATTTCATTATTCTTTTGGCCAAATTTCATATTCACAAATGTAAATTTACAAACAAAAAAACACATTTTCTTACCTTACAAAAAGAAATTGAACTATATTTTAAGACAATTAAATACTCTACTAACAAAAAAGCTGTTAGAATAATAAGTGTCTGTATGTCCTTGTGTAATGTGATATTGTACCCCCTAGCCCCGCCCCCTATCCCCCCTAGCCCAATTGTCCTTTGTATATTATTTATATATACTTGTGTTCCCACATGTACTTCCTGTATTGATTTGTTAAGAAGAAGAAAAAAAAGGAAATGGTGCTTCGTTGTGTTTTTATGCAGATTTTAGAATATTCGCATGAAAATCTGTCGCCATTTGGAAGGAAACCTACCTACTGGTAATAATTCCCATCATGAGAATGGCATTAGTAGCAAACCAGACATGAACAAGATTAGCTATGTTTCCATTAACATGTTCAGGGAGTTTTTGTCAACATTTAGAAAGTTCGCATGGAAAATAGATTAAACATTTGCCTGCTAGGGTGCGCTTCCATTTAACTATCTTGTGTCGATAAAAACAGCTGGACGTAATGACGTCACACTCAGTAACAACGTCACTGCCCATCCCTTCCTTCAGGCTATGCTCAAATCCTACACCCCAACCCGAGCATTCCGTTCTGCCACCTCTAGTCTCTTGGCCCTCCCACCTCTATAGGAGGGCAGCTGTGGCGCAGCCCAGTCCAAGCTCTTCTCTGTCCTAGCATCTGTCCTGGCATGGAGAAGCTAGGACAGCAGAGTCCCTGCCCATCTTCCAAAAGCACCTGAAACCCTACCTCTTCAAAGAGTATTTTACATAATCCCATCCTCACCTCGACCCCCCCCCCCCCCTTTCTAGCTCTGACTTTGCTGTGACTACTATATTGAGGAAAAGTGTAGCCTACTTACTATGCCTGTGATATGTGGATGTCTCACCTAGCTATCTGAAGTCGCTCTGGATAAGAGCTCTGCTTAATGACTAAAATGTAAAAACATTTTTTTTTCACTTAAACTTAGTGTTGAATAAAAATAAAAGTGTTTCTATTACTCTTTTAGGCAAATTCCGCATTGGTGACAGCCTGTAGTCTACCCTCCCACCTATCTGTTTCATGTCTCAGGTAGCCTGGGAAATCCAGCATGGATGGAATGCAATAATTGACTAATATTTGCCATATTCTAATCATTCTCATGTGCCAATGTATCACCAAGGTCCGTGCCATGGTGAGACTTGCACTCCTGTAGATCTGAAATAATTGGATGGTGAAACTAGCTAGCCAACTAGAAAGCAAGGCAAAGCAATTCAGCCATTATTGAAAGTCAGGACAATCCTTGTCTCGCAAAGATACATTTTTATAGTTGATAAAAATATATTTTTTCAAGCACTGGGCCTAGGCATTTAGAATAAAATGTGAAGTTAAGTTTTATAGTTACGTAATGACACGTACAGTGCATACTTCAAAATTATTTGGCAATTATCATTTATTCAGTTTCCAGCATTGGTCACAATTTAAAAAAGTTAGACAAAAAAAAAATGTTACCATTTTGTAAATCTATAGAAAATGTTTCATATACAATTCTCCTGCCATTTCCACTACACATTTTTTTATGCAAAAAAAATGTTATGCAACAACTAACAGTGTGTGTTGTAGAACATGTGAGCCCAGGAGCTGCAGTCACTCCTTGAGGAAACCTGCACAAACCAGTTCATATATGACATGCGCAGATCCTGCAATGAAATATAAGAGGTTATTAATAATTAAATAGTCTTATTTCAAAAGGTACTGAGCAACTTAAAGTGGTAATGTACAAACAGAATTGTGCCTGGATTTTTTGAGGCTACTGGAGTAGCCTATTCCATTCTCATCTATCAAATACATATGCTATAATCTATAGCCTAACAGATCATTTTTAAAAACAACTTTTTCAAATGAACGTTATTGATTATTGACGTGTTATTGAAATGAAAACAGAGAACTTTTTCAGACGAGAGAATTCAGTTTCCCGACCATCGGTCTATCATAATGTAAAACCCAATAATTTCCCTTGAAGACATTGCCCTCTAGCGGCTCAAAAGGCAAAATGCACATGCAAAAGCCCTGCAGCGATGCTTTCTGGTGCATTGCTTCAGAAAAAGCTCGGTAATTAAAAAATAAATAAACATTTCATGAACGTCTGAAACAAAAAAATTGAAACTTTTTATCTGCTATACAACACTGTAAGATGCATAGCGTATCAAATCCCCAACAAAAAAGTAAACAATAGAGCAAATTGCATCTCATGACATTTTCCCACGATCTAGTCCCGATTTCTGTAGGCTAGAGCTCAAGGACATTCCAAAATAGGAACGTCATTCTAATCGTAGATATACTAATATATTTACAAAGTATCATTTGATGACAATATTAACACTGCCCTTGGCCTAATGTGCCCTTGGTTTGGAACTATAAGGTACTAATCTTACAGACAAGTTTTAATAACGGAGCCACACTGCAAAAGTGGGGAACACTTGGTCACATGTAGAAGATAAAATCAATTACTACTTAAACAAATACCAAAGTGTTTTTCCATTGCAATGTTAAAATATACCATTGAAGTTGGACCTTAAATGGTACACTTGTGTTTATAATAAGATCTGTACGTACAGTGCATTCGGAAAGTATTCAGACCCTTTGACTTTTTCCACATTTTATTACCTTACAGCCTTATTCTAAAATTTATTAAATCGATTTTTTTCTACAATTTTTTTTTTTTTTAAGTGAAGGAGTCTGAATACTTTCAAAATGCACCATACCTGCTGCCTATTAACAATGCTGTTCATGTCTGGTTTACTACTAATGAGATTGTCATTATGGGAATTATTACCAGTGCTGTAAATGGAAATTAATATTTCCTTCAGAAGTTTCCTGAATGGATATACAGTGCATTTGGAAAGTATTCAGACCCCTTGACTTTTTCCACATTTTGTTACGTTACAGCCTTATTCTAAAATTGATTCAATATTTTTTTCCTCAATCTAAAAACAATACCCCATAATGAAAAAGCGAAAACAGGTTTAGAGATCTTTGCAAATGTATTAAAAATAAAAAAAACTGATATACCTAATATACTAAGTATTCAGACCCTTTGCTATGAGACTCAAAATTGAGCTCAGGTGCATTGATCACCCTTGAAATGTTTCCACAAATTGGAGTCCACCTGTGGTAAATTCAATTGATTGGACATGATTTGGATTGGCACACGCCTGTCTATATAAGGTCCCACAGTTGACAGCGTAAATAAGGTATTTCAGTTTTTAATACATTTGCAAACATCTCTAAACCTGTCAGAGAAAAAAACCAAGCCATGAGGTCGAAGGTATTGTCCGTAGAGCTCAGAGACAGGATTGCGTGGAGGCACAGATCTGTGGAAGGGTAGCAAAACATTTCTGCAGCATTGAAGGTCCCCAAGAACACAGTGGCCTCCATCATTCTTAAATTGAAGAAGTTTGGAACCGCCAAGACTCTTCCTAGAGTTGGCCGCCCTGCCAAACTGAGCACTCGGGGGAGAAGGGCCTTGGCCAGGGGTGACCAAGAACCCGACGGTCACTCTGATAGAGCTCAAGAGTTTCTCTGTGGAGATGGGAGAACCTTCCAGAAGGACAACCATCTCTGCAGCACTCAGGCCTTTATGGTAGAGTGGCCAGACAGAAGCCACTCCTCAGTAAAAGGCACAACAGCCCTCTTGGAGTTTGGCAAAAGACACCTAAAGGACTCTCAGACCATGAGAAACAAAAGACACCTAAAGGACTCTCAGACCATGAGAAACAAGATTCTCTGGTCTGATGAAGCCAAGACTGAACTCTTTGGCCTGAATGCCAAGCGTCACGTCTGGAGGAAACCTGCCACCATCTCGAACGGAGAAGCGTGTTTTTTTTTTAGCTGGAGGGACTGGGAGACTAGTCAGGATCAAGGGAAAGATGAACAGAGCAAAGTAGAGAGATCCTTGATGAAAACCTGCTCCAGAGCGCTCAGAACCTCATACTGGGGCGAAGGTTCACCTTCCATCAGGACAACGACCCTAAGCACAAAGCCAAGAGAACGCAGGAGTGGCTTCGGGACAAGTCTCTGAATGTCCTTGAGTGGCCCAGCCAGAGCCTGGACTTGAACCCGATCAAACATCTCCGGAGAGACCTGAAAATAGCTTTGCAGCGACGCTCCCCATCCAACCTATCAGAGCTTAAGAGGATCTGGAGAGAATGGGAGAAACTCCCCAAATACAGGTGTGCCAAGCTTGTAGCGTCATACCCAAGAAGACTCTAGGCTGTAATCGCGGCCAAAGGTGCTTCAACAAAGTACTGAGTAAAGGGTCTGAATACTTATGTATAATGTGACATTCCCATTTCATTTTTTTATATAAATTAGCAAACATTTCTAAAAAACTGTTTTTGCTTTGTCATTATGTAGTAGTAGTGTGTAGATTGATGAGGGGGGGAAAATAATTTAATCCATTTTAGAATAAGGCTGTAACGTAACAAAATGTGGGTCTGAATACTTTCCCCATGTACTGTAGCCTAGCGGTTAAGAGCGTTGGGCCAGAAATTGAAAGGTAGCTGGTTTGAATCCCTGATCCCATTGGGTGAATCATCTGTTGATGTGCCCTTGAGCAAGGCAGTTACCCCTAATTGCTCCTGTATGTCACGCTGGATAAGAGCTTCTGCTAAATGACCAAAATGTTAACGTCTTATTGGACAAAAAAAAAAAAAAAACACACCAGGAAATCAGCTAATAATGTTCCGGCCCCCTGACCACTCGCTCAATAAGAAGAAAAAAATTAAAAATAACTTGACCTTGGCTGAATCTAGTTGATGAGCCCTGGTCTATACACTGGTTGTATCAACATTGTTCTACGTAATTTCAATACGTAAAACAATTAACATTGTTTATTCAGTTTAGTTTAAAGGATACACCATAACGAATGTCATCCACACAGCAGGTGGCCATCCTATCACCTCTGACCACAAAACACCTGCCGTCATTTTCTGTTCGTTTTCAGACGATTCTACATGTTGAATCAGCACCGTTCGTCGCCACACAACAGGTGATCTACTTCACACAGGCAACGTTCGTTATGGTTTGTCCTGTACTTAAAATATACATTTAAACACATACAAAAAGGACGAATGACACTTCATTATGAGGCATATTTAATCATCCTAAGTTACAATAAATAAATAAATATTGATCCCATGAAACAGAAACCATTATGACAGGACAAATCAACCCCCTGAGGACATGGAGACAATGTTTTACAACTAACAGGGTGTATTGTAGAACATGTGAGCCCAGGAGCTGCAGTCACTCCTTCTTCTTGGGGAAAGATGCACAAACCAGCTCATATATGACATATGCAGATCCTGCAATGAAATGTAAGACGTTATTACTATTTAAATAAAGTGTATTACAAAAAGGTACTGAGCAATATAATGTGGTAATGTACAACCAGACTAAACCAAGATCTTATGTCTACATGGATTAGTTTGCCATGGAGTCCATCTGTACTCACCCAGAATAGTGAGTGCCATTGTTGTTCTGTATAGGATAGCGTCGCTGACACCCCCTTTCAAATGAATTGGAATCTCATTGTCCTCCTGGTGAAGAAAAATATACCGTATTAAATTCATGTAATGCACAGCAACATACAGTACAAGCATCCTGCATCCTTTAAGCTCACCAAAGCTGTGGTGTTCTCTTTTGGCGCATTTCCAATGAGGATTCACCCCAGTGTTATAACCGAAAGGCTCAGACAATGTTTCCATCTACACAGGCCAGCACCCTATGTCTCACTGAGCCATGACTCCGGCGGACCTGCTCTGACTTGGAGCTAAGGCAAGGCCCTAGGTACTTTTCAGCTTGCATTTACATAGCAATGCCTAACTGTGAACTTTAACACCATCTCACAAAGCAGAGGTTGTTGATTCTGCTCATCACAAGTTTAGTGTCACACTCCTGATATAAACACAATAATACTAGAGCCTACATTAACATAAAACACTGGCGGCCCACTAGTGTGGGTGTAAGTCTCAAGGGAAAAGCATCATTTGAGTGGACATTGACTTACTTTAATTTATCTTTTCATCTCCTAGTAGAGCAAAGGGATTCAACAGTGCATCTCCAGAGAACTCTATCTGGGTGGTTGAGTGGTCATTAATGCCCACAAATTGACCATTCTAACCACAGAATGCAACAAGTACATTCCAGCAATCCAGCCATTACACTTTTAATTATTTACAGCAAGATCTGCACCAAGTTTTAGAAAGCATTTAAAAGCAACACAGTTTGCACAATCACTTATTGAAAAGCAGCCAATGATGAGGCAGTGGCATCACTCTCCCCTGATCAGTTGCCAGTGGTAATTAGAGTCAGACATGGGTTTCTCATCCATCTCACAACATTGATACCGTCCCAAATGGCACCCTTTTCCCTATTTAAGGCACTACTTTAGACGAGGGCCCATAGGTCTCTGGTCAAAAGTAGTGCACTATGTATGGAATAGGGTGCCATTAGGGACACAATATTTGACTGTTTTCAGTTTACACCCAGCATGCAAAGCATTAACTCCAACCCAATGAGCTTCTGTCAATCAGATATACTTATCCATCAACTATATGTAACTCAGGCTTCATTGGAGGGGAACTACAAGTGGACAGGTGGACATGTCACCAGTCATCAAAACATAAATATCACTTTGTCAACAATAATTTCAAGCTACATTTTCCATGACATTAAACTAAAAATCAAAGAGTAGATTTGAATGTCATATTTTAAGGACATTGCCTATTAAAGCCGTCAGCCATATAAACCCTGTCAATTACCTGGAAATGCTTCTGCTTCTATGTGACCTTGTTCTCCAACTGCCTGCGGGAGCTGCTGCTCAGCGTCCGCCGCGACACATGCTGGAGCGCCTGTCAAATTACGAAAAAGAAGCATCAATTTCAAGCCCATCGGCACTGTAGTTTTACAGATATATTTTAAGATCAGCGCTGGCTTGGAATAGGCCGCTATCTACCTGTGTATTTAACCAAGTTAATTTGCCATAAACACAAGTAAATTAAAAAAAAGTTTAGTAGATAACGTTAGCAAGCTTGCTACCTGTAAGTTAAATGGCTAGCTAGTAGTTGCCACTACCTGTCATCCCATGACCGCTAAAGGCTAATTATGCTACTCGTCTTCTAGGATGCATAACCGATTCCGTTGAATACAGATATTAACAACTGCAATCAAAACATGACTAAATCGATATCTTACTTGAATGTGTCGGTACATCTTTTCCCCACGTCAGTCGTCGTACAAGGACACAGTAACACCACGTTTCCGCTAGTTTCTTTGGAGGATTTACTGACGCGTCAGGAAAGGGGGCATACTGCCACATACTGGGCAGGAGTGTGAACTTGGAGAATAACCAAGCCAACACCAGCTACTGTATCTGGGCTATAAAAGTACTGCCAAAAGTGGCTCAAGATTCAAACATTATATTAAGTATACATTCACTTTTTCAATTTTGAAACATTTCCCCAACCATTTTCAAATAAAATTCTGGTTAACAACATGAGTTGTCCAGACATTATTTTATTTGTCAAGCAACAGGCGTATAATCTCCAGGTAACAGGTAACTCGTGCAAAACATATTTCACCAATTTGCAACAATCTTAGTAAGAAAATAAATAAGGATGTTTTTCAATAGATAAAAATAAAATGAATGCTAGACTGGTCCAAGGTATGTCTGTGTTCTTGCCTACTTATTTGCCATGCTAAACATGTTTTACATAATGAATTTGCAAGAATGCAGAAACAGACTGGCACCCAGGCTACATGGAGCTTTGGTCCCTGAAAACCTTGAAATGGACTATTTTCATTTGCGTTATGTTACTTAAACTTGACTCTGCATATTTTAGGCAGCTGAACAAAATTACTATTTATACACTGAGAAAATAAGTTCTAACGTACATTGAAAACATTGCAAGCCTTCCATACCGCTTGATCTGAAAATCTGTGCACAACCTTGTGCAATCTATAGAGACCTATCTGTAGTGTAAACAGACCAGAAATATGTTCCTCAAACTACTGTATGTAACAAGAACATACTTGTATGAATAAACAGCCTTGACTCAAAGCAATTCAACATTTAGCCTAACAGACTGTTCCAATTCGCTTGACCATATTCAAACATTATTTTAAATAATTTATTCATATAGAAGTAAACTAATAAACATCTATGACTGACACACACATATTTCTGCATTAAAACGGTACTATCTGCACATTGATGTAGCGTCATTACATTTCAACTTACTGTCAATACAACATCTTGACAGAAAAACCTACGTTAACTGCATAGCTTTCTGACCATGAAAAATAAATACGAGTGAACTCTCCCCTGACGTCTTTGCTCTTCCAATACTTGCACAGCACTTTTGACAAGCAGGCCATTCTTACACACAGTACACAAGCCAGACACAAGAGACCACCAGTGCTTGTAATTAGCCACTGGTTACACCCATGCCTCTGCTAGCCAGCATGCAACATACATACAAGATGTCTTTAGTTAGGGATGTCAGCGGTGTTGTTGCGACTGCCATATTTGTGGTGGATGATGAGGAGGACCACTCCCAGGAAGAAGCAGACGGAGCCCACAGTGATGTAAGCGATGCCCAGGAAAGGGTTCTTGCCCCCCATCCAGGAGATGGTGCTCAGGATCACACGCTTCCGGCCCTCAAAGCTACGAACAGGATAGTCTAGGATCAACTCATTAAGGAAGACTCAACAAATGCTCAACTTCAGACCCATTTAACTTACAAAATAACTCTAGCAAGAAGGATCTTAAAAGGGAGTGGCTCCTGATCCGTGATTGGATCTTTTATTTCTGAGGCTCAGACAGAAAAGATAGTCATGATCAGGAGAGTCACTGCCATCTTAAAAACATATCATACAATAACAATGTGGACTGGTATTAAATAATTTGTAGTCTATATTAGTGGAAACAACAAAGAAAGACAGTATTCGTCATCACCCAGCTGGTGAAACCTATTGTTATTAGCAAGTGAAGGAATGGCCCACTACTGAACACAGCCCAACATTGACCTGGTCTGTTTGACCTATTATGACAATGACTGATTTGAACATTCCTATTACATCAGAACACAAGCTATCATTCCACAAACCCAAACTTCCGGTACAGCTGTATCATTTGAACAGCTGTCAGTGAAAGGATACTGTAGGTGACTTCCAGGGTGTAGTTGCCACGGGGAAGTGTCGGCGTCATGTTGTTCTTCTTTTGGATAATACGGTACAGTTTACGGAAAGTGGGGAGGGCGGCTGTACGCATCCACACAATGAAGTCCTCATTGATGAAGCCGTTATTCTCAGCGTCTGTGTCTAGTTCATAGACAGGCTTGCGCCAGTTGATCGGCTTCGTTGTACCTGGGTGAGGAAATGATAGTGAGATTCCTAGTAAAAAAAAAATTAGACTCTTTATCATCTTCAATAGTAACAATTCTGCTGAGTGCTTGCTCACCTTGAAAAGCACTTGTGAGGTTGGGGTTGCCTCCTGGATTCCTGAACTTCACATGCTTATCTGTCCACCAAGCGATCCCCTTCTTCATCAGAGGAATTTGGATTCTTGTGCCATTAGGGTCAATGTAATACAGGTCCAAAGTGTCTGAGGAAAAGATCATGAATAAACAGAGCTGCTCCTATTGCAATTCTAGTAATGCTGGTCTAAAAAAGTCTTAACGGTCTTACCATTAAACATGCTGTTGGCGATTGCACCACAGGGAGCAATTGGCATTTTTTCATTGCGAGCATAGGGCTCACACTCTTTACTGGGGTTCTGTGGATATTGCAAGCAGACATGTAACGTTAGATCATTGCACAGAACATCTTGCCAATTTGATGGAAATGTCAGATAACTAAAGATGTAAAATTGTTGATGATCAGTCAAAAGTCATTGCAGAGATTCAGGAAAGCAGTGTGAAAACAGGTACCCTGTTTTAAAGGCATAATATGTACCATTAGAGAGGTGGTGTCACCATTCAGTTGACTGTCATCCCTGGACTTGACATAGCGCCGGTGATTTTGGTAGAAGTTGGACAGGCCATAATACATGAATACGTTGCTCTGTTGAGACAAAATTATATTCAATGTTCATGATGATCACATTTCAAATTCAGAAACATACATGGGGGTACTTAGCCTTTCAACAGGGGGTACTTGAGAAGACTGATGAGACCCTAGGCCCACTGGTAAAACGCACAAGGGGGTAATTCAAGGGTACTCCAGGCAGAGCAAAATTCAGTTGGTAGGAATAGTAGCCGGAAAAGGTTGGTAACCACTGACATAGTGTATAGGTTTCTATTTGGGATGCAGACATCATGCTTCATACTTACTTCAAAGGGCTGTTCCAGAGAGAAGGGCAGTGCACAGGTGCATGGTCTTGTGCTGTTCCAACTAAAGCTCTGGGAGCAGTTGAAGCATGGGCTGGACATGTCAGTCCCAGTATAATCAATCTGTAATGACATGTGTACATCAAAACAGCATTTCCAAATGGCTGGAAATCTGCTGCCTAACATTATTTCAAATGAATTGATTTGTTTTATTTAACCTTTAACAGGCAAGTCAGTTACGAACAAATTCTTATTTACAATGACGGCCTACTAATCCACAAATGGTGCACCTGTGACCTGATATCAAATACAGTACATTAACAAGATTCCGAGCCTACAGTTACGCTTGTTTACACTGAGATGCACTGGGGTCTGAACACAATCATGGTTAGATTAAGACACCGCGGCCAATCAGCTCCTTTGTTATTCAACGTGACATGCCAATTCAAGATGGCTGATATGGCTACTGCTAGCTAGCATGAAGACAAAAGGGTCAGTTTTCTGGGAAAGACTAGCAGTTTTTCGATCTTCTCGATGTATCAGTTTGGATATAGGTACAATTTGGAATACAGTGGCACATCCCATCCCTGCATTGAGGTACATTGTGTCTTAATCTAACCATGACTGTGTTCTGACGCAAGTGCAGCTAAGAGAGAACAAGCATGAAGCGGTAGGGTCGGAATCTGTTGGCTACAAATACATAAGCCATGGTCTAATTAAGCAATAAGGCACGAGGGGGTGTGGTATTTGGCAAATATACCATATGCTAAGGGCTGTTCTTACACGCATTGCGGAGTGCCTGGATACAGCCCATAGCCGTGGTATTGTAAGCACAACCCCGAGGTGCCTTATTGCTATTATAAACTGCTTACAATTGTAATTAAATTAGTAAAAATAAATGTCATACCCGTGCTATATGGTCTCATATACCACGGCATACAGCCAATCAGCATTCAGTTTCTAATGGCCTTTGTAGAACTTGTTTGTGTTTAGGCTATATTTTGTTGATACAGATCATCATGAGAAACAACACTGGGGGGAGTAAATATACAAGCAAATAGTGATTTTGAGGCACATGGAAGTGTGTAAAAAGTAGCTTTTTTTTGTTTTTTGGTGGCGGGATCAGGCTTCTCCATACACCTGTCCCATCCCCCTCCCTAGTACTAAAGGTGCCCCCTTTCTCTTGGACTTAAGTACAGTAGGCAGCTAGCTAAGGATCCCGGATAGCACGGGCCTTACCTCGAACTCCTTGATGTTGTTGGACGTGACGTAGAGGCCGATACCAATGGGGATGAAGATAAGCCCGATAACGAAGAAAGCTGGAAGAACTGTGCCCGCTGTCAGGATGGGTTGCCAAGCAGGTAATCGTTGTTGTTTAAACGCTGTGTTATCGGGCTTTTTATTCTGGATGGTCCCACCACCAGGTGCGGCGACGTGACCGTCTTCCTTCGCGTTGTAGCTCGACGCCATCATGGCTTCACTCAGAACGATTCTGTTCTAAAATAAAACAACCAGTGGCAGCTATTATAGCGAGACTCCCTGAAGCTAACAATTTAGCCGAGACAAGTATGATAATGCTCTGATAAATAAGGTATAATTGTGGTCGCTTTCTATAGGTTATTTCGCAAGATAACTCATTTTAACTAAATATAGCTACCCCAGCGTTACGAACAGCCAAGTCAGGAAGTTTTTTTTTGTTTTTTGCTTTTGACATACGTGATGACATCATCAACTATGATGAACGTTTCACCAGTGACAAAATCTCATTTTCATTCATAGTATAATTTTAATTCTAATTATTTTCTAATGTAATAAAATATGTTTTTGTTTTGCCCAATACATTGATGTTGACCTGAATTGACCAAAACCATGGTCTTGATTTGTCTACTTGGAGATCAAATGATGAATCCTCATATAATGACAAACATCCGTTTGAATATTCAGATTTATTGAGGCAAATACATAACCAGCTGATATAGCATACATGGGTCATCCTTGGACAACTGTGCCTGATTACCTGGATTGATATCATAAATGACCTTTTTAGGGCATATTATCTAGACTGTGTGTATGCTATAAAATGCACACAATGTATGTTGTCCATATAGTTCACCATATAGCCATGGTCAACTGATGGTGTCTGGTAGCATGTTTTCATCTGCTTTATAGTAATGCATAGCCTATTAATCCAATCCTAGTCTCTTAATAATACAAATCATTTGGTGGGTGCTTATATTTGTCCTATTTCACACATGTACAAGTGTGTATTAATATGCATGTGTGAATTGAAATTGTGTTTTTTGCATATCCCAACTCTCCCTGAGACACCCTCGGAGAGTTGGGTCAAGGCCAGGGTCTGTTTTCACAGACATCGTGCGCCATGAGTCTGGCAAACCGAGACTGATTCTAGAAAGTGATGATCTCATTATATAGGTCAGTCTACCATAGACAATGTTAGGGTAGGTGGTGTTTTTCTTCTTTTTTGATATCTAAAATGATTTAACAAAATTCATATCATGCTTCTAAGAATTTAAATAAAACACAGTGCACTCCTGATCTGAGGTTAACCCTTTGATCATCTTGAAGTGGATTTTCTTTAGGTTATCCTCATACACACAAAATAGTGGGAATAAACATATTACTGTATACATTTGGTGTGACCAGTATTGTGTTTCTATCCCACATACAGTATATAGTGTACACTGAACAAAAATATAAACTCAACATGCAACAAATTTAAAAGATTTTACTGAGTTACAGTTCATATAAGGAAATCAGTCAGTTGAAATGAATTCATTAGGCCCTATTAATCTATGGATTTCACATGACTGGGAATACAGATATGCATCTGTTGGTCACAGATACCTTTAAAAAACGGTGTGGCCACCATTTGCCTCATGCAGCACGACACATCTCCTTCGCATAGAGTTGATCAGAATGTTGATTGTGGTCTGTGGAATGTTGTCCCACTCCTCTTCAATGGCTGTGCGAAGTTGCTGGATATTGGCGGGAACTGGAACACGCTGTCATACCCGTTACTCATGAGAATCCCATTGGTGACATGTCTGGTGAGTATGCAGGCCATGGAAGAACTGGGACATTTTTAGCTTCCAGGAATTGTGTACAGATCCTTGCGACATGGGGTGGCAGACAGCGATGCCATACACACAGTCTGTCATCTGCCCAGTACAGTTGAAACCGGGATTCATCCGTGAAGAGCACACTTGCCCAGCGTGCCAGTGGCCATCGAAGGTGAGCAATTGCCCACTGAAATCGGTTACGACGCTGAACTGCAGTCAGATCAAGTCCCTGGTGAGGATGACGAGCACGCAGATGAGACGGTTTCTGACAGTTTGTGCAGAAATTCTTTGTTTGAGCAAACCCAATGTTTCATCAGCTGTCCGGGTGGCTGGTCTCAGACGATCCCGCAGGTGAAGAAGCTGGATGTGGAGGTCCTGGGCTGGCGTGGTTACATGTGGTCTGTGGTTGTGACGCCGATTGGACGTACTGCCAAATTCTCTAAAACGACATTGGCGGCGGCTTATAGTAGAGAAATTTAACATTAAATTCTCTAACAACAGCTCTGGTAGACGTTCCTGCAGTCAGCATTCCAATTGCATGCTCCCTCAACTTGAGACATCTGTGGCATTGTGTTGTGTGACAAAACTGCACATTTTAGAGTGGTATTTTATTGTCCCCAGCACCAGGTGCACCTGTGTAATGATCATGCTGTTTAATCAGCTTCTTGATATGCCACACATATCAGGTGTATGGATTATCTTGGCGAAGGAGAGATATTCACTAACAGGGATTAAACACATTAATGCACAACATTTGAGAGAAATATGCTTTTTGTGCATATGGAACATTTCTGGGTCTTTTATTTCAGTTCATGAAACATGGGACCAAAACATTACATGTTGCGTTTATATTTTTGTTCAGTATATTTCCCCAATTGCACATCATCCTGTTAAATTGTTTCTCTAATTTGTTTTTATTCATCCATCTCTACACATAGTTATAATATAGTTTATGCAGCGTTTATAGTATATATCGTGTTTAGCGCCTGTGTACATACTGTCTGCCCTTGACCAGCACAAAAACATCCTGTGGCGTTCTGCATTAGCATCGAATAGCCCCCGTGATATGCAACTTTTCAGGGAAGTTAGGAACAAATATACACAGGCAGTTAGGAAAGCTAAGGCTAGCTTTTTCAAACAGAAATTTGCATCCTGTAGTACAAACTCAAAAAAGTTCTGTGACACTGTAAAGTCCATGGAGAATAAGAGCACCTCCTCCCAGCTGCCCACTGCTCTGAGGCTAGGAAACACTGTTACCGCCGATAAATCCACTATAATTGAGAATTTCAATAAACATTTCTCTACGGCTGGCCATGCTTTCCACCTGGCTACCCCTACCCCGGTCAACTGCCCGGCACCCTCCACAGAAACCCTCCCAAGCCCCCACCATTTCTCCTTCACCCAAATCCAGATAGCTGATGTTCTGAAAGAGCTGTAAAATCTGGACTCCTACAAATCAGCCGGGCTAGACAATCTGGACCCTCTCTTTCTAAAACTATCTGCCGAGATTGTTGCAACCCCTATTACTAGCCTGTTCAACCTCTCTTTCGTATTGTCTGAGATTCCCAAAGATTGGAAAGGTGCCACGGTCATCCCCCTCTTCAAAGTTGGTGACACTCTAGACCCAAACTGCTACAGACCTATATCTATCCTACCCTGTCTTTCTAAGGTCTTCGAAAGCCAAGTTAACAAACAGATTACCGACCATTTCGAATCCCACCGTACCTTCTCCGCTATGCAATCTGGTTTTAGAGCTGGTCATGGGTGCACCTCAGCCACGCTCAAGGTCCTAAACGATATCAGAACTGACATCGATAAGAGACATTACTGTGCAGCCGTCTTCATCGACCTGGCCAAGGCTTTCGACTCTGTCAATCACCACATTCTTATTGGCAGACTCGACAGCCTTGGTTTCTCAAATGATTGCCTCGCCTGGTTTACCAACTGATAGAGTTCAATGTGTCAAATCGGAGGGCCTGTTGTCCGGACCTCTGGCAGTCTCTATGGGGGTGCCACAGGGTTCAATTCTCGGGCCGACTCTTTTCTCTGCATAGATCAATGATGTCGCTCTTGCTGCTGGTGATTCTCTGATCCACCTCTACGCAGACGACACCATTCTGTATACTTCTGGCCCCTCTTTGGACACTGTTTTAACTAACCTCCAGACGAGCTTCAATGCCATACAACTCTCCTTCCGTGACCTCCAACTGCTCTTAAATGCAAGTAACACTAAATGCATGCTATTCAATCGATCACTGCCCGCACCTGCCCGCCCGTCCAGCATCACTACTCTGGACGGCTCTGACTAAGAATATGTGGACAACTACAAATACCTAGGTGTCTGGTTAGACTGTAAACTCTCCTTCCAGACTCACATTAAGCATCTCCAATCCAACATTTAATCTAGAAACGGCTTCCTATATCGGAACAAAGCATCCTTCACTCATGCTGCCAAACATACCCTCATAAACTGACCATCCTACCGATCCTCGACTTCGGCGATGTCATCTATAAAATAGCCTCCAACACTCTACTCAACAAATTGGATGCAGTCTATCACAGTGCCATCCGTTTTGTCACCAAAGCCCCATACACTACCCACCACTGCGACCTGTACGCTCTCGTTGATTGGCCCTCGCTTCATACTCGTCGCCAAACCCACTGGTTACAGGTTATCTATAAGTCTCTGCTAGGTAAAGCCCCGCCTTATCTCAGCTCACTGGTCACCATAGCAGCACCCACTCGTAGCACGCGCTCCAGCAGGTATATCTCACTGGTCATCCCCAAAGCCAATTCCTCCTTTGGTCGCCTTTTCTTCCAGTTCTCTGCTGCCAATGACTGGAACGAACTGCAAAAATCACTGAAGCTGGAGACTCATATCTCCCTCACTAACTTTAAGCACCAGCTGTCAGAGCAGCTCACAGATCACTGCACCTGTACATAGCTCATCTGTAAACAGCCCATCTATCTACCTCATCCTCATACTGTATTTATTTATTTATCTTGTTCCTTTGCACCCCAGTATCTCTACTTGCACATTCATCTTCTGCACATCTACCATTCCAGTGTTTAATTGCTATATTGTAATTACTTCACCACCATGGCCTATTTATTGCCTTACCTCCCTTATCTTAACTCGTTTGCACTCACTGTATTTAGACTTTTTGTTTTCTTTTTTTCTACTGTATTATTGACTGTATGTTATGTTTATTCCATATGTAACTCTGTGTTGTTGTACGTGTCGAATTGCTTTGCTTTATTTTGGCCAGGTCGCAGTTGCAAATGAGAACTTGTTCTCAACTAGCCTACCAGGTTAAATAAAGGTGAAATAAATAAATAAAAAATACTGTATGTGGATTGTGTAAATTCTGCGTCTGTATATTGGGGCGGCAGGTAGCCTAGTGGTTAGAGCGTTGGGCCAGTAATCGAAAAAATAAAGGAAAAAATCTGTCGTTCTGCCCCTGAACAAGGCAGTTAACCCACAGTTCGTAGGCCGTCATTGTAAATAATAATTTGTTCTTAACTGACTTGCCTAGTTAATATTTTTTTTAAATGTGTCTGTATTTTTTTGTCTGTCTGTTTCTTTTTTGCTGTCTGTAACTCTGTAGCAGCACCATTTCACAGAGTCAAATTCCTTTACATGGAAATGTATTTGGCGAAAGAGGTGATTCTTCTTTAGCACTGCTGCGAATATGTATCACCACCATCACAATAAAATGTCTTCTAGACAAATAACTGACCCACTACCCCTCCTCAGGGATGTTAGTTTAGGCATTTTGGAGATTAACTTCTTACTCTTCTTAAGTCAATTTTAGCCATGTATCTTTCCTCACACACAAACCGCTGCAGAGTTAGCTCTGATCCAGGGTGTTACATGTGGCTTGAGTCTTCTTCAAGCCTTCCATTGAAAAAGGGTCAAGCAGCACGTAACACCCTGGACCAAAGCTACTGCAAAGTACACTTTTCATACCTCCTATACAACTCCATGTGGCCCTACTTCGCATTGTGGGGTAAGCCAGAATCCAGTGGTAATGCTATCAGAAAGCCCACAGAATTGAAAAGAGTGCCTTTTGACATGCTCCCAAGGTTAGAAATCATCTCCATGACAGCCTGCTAAGTGCTGACTGTCTATTTGCTGATCAGTTGGCCATATGGTTGCTGTGCAGGTCACTTGTCAGAGAAGGTGAAGGAAGTTCCACATCACTGTCTCGTCTGGGCTCAACTATCACATGGTGCACAACATTTCCTGTAGGGACAAGAAATCATTAAAAGAAGCATGAGTAATACCCATTGTATCCTCACTCAGACCAACCAGTGAATACATGAGGGTCATTACTTAAATCAAGGTAGGGGTTGCATCCCAAATGGCACCCTATTCCCTTTATAGTGTACTACTTCTGACCAAGGCACATAGGGTTATATAGTGCACTATATAGGGAATAGGGTTCCATTTGGGACACATACTGTTTCCATTGGGTCTGGTACACGTCTCCCTACTGAATATTCAGGTATGCCCTCCCATGCACCATAACATCAGCAAGTTTTTTTCTTCTTTTGCCTCATTCCACTTACATAAACCTTTGTTCATCTGCTCATCAAATCAAATTTTATTGGTCACATGCACATATTTAGCAGATTTTATTGAGGGTGTAGTGAAATTATTGTGGTGTAGCGAAATGCTTGTAAAGGATTAGGATAGGAGGTTGTGTTCTCTTGGGAGCAGTAGTGTGTGGTTTTTGTTATCGCTTTATAGAGAGGGAGTCTGCTTGTTAGAAATAAGTATTTCTTAATCGCTCTAGAGGGTATGTTTAATCAATTGGTGCATGGCTATGAGAGCATCACCACCCTGTGTTGAATTTCCTCTCTGTCTGGGTCCAGACCTGTGGCCTGCCTTCCCTCAGTACTTCCTTTTCACATCCTTGTTTAAATACTTTTTGGAACAGGAGTAATTTGGAGGAAATACTGTAGGCCTCGATGGTCGCTAGCCAAATGTAGTGGACCTTACTGTAAGTCCATAGTCCAGGTAAATGTAGGCTACATTCATTATTTACCATATAAATAACATTACATTTAGTCATCAGATCAGAAAGACGGCTTCATTCTTTTTTACTCTCCAATTTAGCATTTTCAGATTGAGCTGTCCATATTTGTCCAGATGAGGGAACCATAGATCATCATCAGAACATCATATCATCTTGAGACAGGCTACATAGGGACAAATGCTGGAAGCTAAAGTATGATGATGCAATGCATCTGACTCAAACTTGACTTGATAATTCAATGACAAGGCTGCACCTTACGGTCTGGGTGCTCTTGAAGCAGAAAACATAAATGTAAGAATGAAAACTATTTTGTACAGAGATGTAGAATGCCCTCCACGTCCTCTGCGATCTAGCCCTGAGACAATACGGTACACAACACATTTCCCCTCCCTCCAGAAAGAGATATACATCAGGACTAGATCATATCAAGAACCTGGGCCAAAGCATGACCTGTTTCTTCCTGTTTTCACTCTTGGTCTCTCACCCTCACTGTGGGTGTATCCCAAATAGCTCGCAATTCCCTTGTCAATACTTCAACGTTAAGGTACTTGGCAACCTATTCTCTATACAGTGCGCTACTTTTGACCAGAGCCCTTTGGCAGTGCTTAATCTGAGTCGGATCCTGACGGAAAACGATCTGGCACCTCTCAGTTTTGGACTGTTTAATTCCTGTGTTGTGTCTGAAAATCTCTCCCCTGCCAACATGACACACATTCATTAATTATGAAGTTTGGTTGCCTATCCTGATGTGAAGTTTGTTCTATAGAAAGTATTTGACTCTGATGTGTGCCACAGAAAGTATTTGACTCTAGCCACAAAATTAAGGAAATTAGAAGGGGGGGGGGGATTCTGGCCAGGGGGAGATTTTCCCAGATCTGGGACCTCTCCTGGCATGAAAAATAATTGTCACTGTTTGCAATGTACAAACAACAAAACAACAAACAAAAGCGAGCAGTGTTAATTAGAGTTGCCACCTCTGTAAGTATCCTGCCCCCTCAGAAAACGTAATGTGAAAACGTGCCTGATGTACTAAGACCCGATTTGTGTTGGGTTTATGGTTTTGTGCAACAGTATATAGCCTAGAGACTGACCAATGGGTGGCCGTTGGTTAGCGCCTGAGTCTCTCACAAAACTACAGTGAGATTCACAGAATTTCAAGTCATTCTGAATACTACACCAGGAGAAGGCCTATAATTTAGCCTAGCTGTGGACTGTGTGTAGCCCAATCACAAGGCATAGCCTACAGTCGGGACCGAGCGGAAAATCTGTCGGTGAACAGCATGCATCCAAAACAGGCCTTTCACAATATTTCAAATAAAATCGCGGGAAAACACAGGTTGGAAAGCAAATGTCTCCTCCTGAAAAGAGAAGACTAATCTGTGTATGCTACAAAAAAATATTTTATCTTCCAAATAGGCCTATTGAGCGAATAGCATTGTTTAACAAAGTAAAACAGGCTTTTGGCACGAGCGCATTGTCAATTGCCAGTGAGTGAGCTGCTGCATCATTGGGTGAGTCAGTGAAACTGGAAAGCTTTTTTAGGACTATAATTTCCTCCTCATACTGTAGCCTACAATATGTTTCTCCACACACCTAGGCCTAGGCTATTGATGGATTCAAGATGAGGTCATTAAGGTCATTGATCTCAGTTTGTCAGTGTCGAAGTAGCCTGTCATTTCGATCATTTGTGCAGTATTAAAAAAAGATTCAGTCATGTAAAATTATGTAGAATTGCATGAAATGTATTTATAAAAGGACACATTTTTCAAGGACCCTAGGTTACAATTTGTTTTCTCCCATGTGTACACATTCTGCAACCACTTCTACTCTACTGCTCTATGTCACTATGCAAAGGCAATGATAATGGATTAAATGCTTTATGATTTTATGCTTTATTATGTTATTATGTTCCAGTACCTCAGAGCCCCCCAAGAATTATCCTCCTTCATTAAGTCTATATCTGTATAGCAGACACAGTAGCCATCTGAGAAATGCATGCCAGTGTTGTAGCATGCCATCTGCATATCTCCATCTCTCTGGGGTTAGGCCTACATTTATTTTCCTTTATATAGACTATATACACAATACCAGTCAAAAGTTTGGACACACTTACTCATTCAAGGATTTTTCTTTATTTTTACTATTTTCTACATTGTAGAATAATAGTGAAGATATAAAAACTATGAAATAACACATATGGAATCAAGTAGTAACCAAAAACATGTTAAACAAATCAAAATATATTTTAGATTCTTCAAAGTAGCCACCTTTTGCCTTGATGACAGCTTTGAAAACTCTTGGCATTCTCTCAAACATCTTCACCTGAAATGCTTTTCCAACAGTCTTGAAGGAGTTCCCACATATGCTGAGCACTTGTTGGCTGTTTTTCCTTCACTCTGGGGTCCAACTCAACTCATCAAACCATCTCAATTGGGTTGAGGTCGGGTGATTGTGGAGGCTAGGTCATCTGATGCAGCACTCCATCACTCTCCTTCTTGGTCAAATAGCCCTTACCTGGAGGTGTGTTTTGGGTCATTGTCCTGTTGAAAAATAAATGATAGTCCCACTAAGCGCAAACCAGATGGGATGGCGTGTCGCTGCAGAATGCTGTGGTAGCCATGCTGGTTAAGTGTGCCTTGAATTCTAAATAAATCACAAACAGTGTCACCAGCAAAGCACCCCCACACCATCACACCTCCTCCTCCATGCTTCACGGTGGGAACCACGCGTGCCGAGATCATCCGTTCACCTACTATACTCTCTGTCTCACAAAGACACAGCAGTTGGAACCAAAAATCTCAAATTTGGGCTCATTAGACCAAAGGACCGGTCTAATGTCTATTGGTTGTGTTTCTTGGCCCAAGCAAGTCTCTTCTTCTTATTTGTGTCCTTTAGTATTTGTATTTATTATGGATCCCCATTAGCTGCTGCCAAAGCAGCAGCTATTCTTCCTGGGGTCCAGCAAATTTAAGGCAGTTTATACAATTTTAAAACATTACAATACATTCACATATTTCACAACACACTGTGTGCCCTCAGGCCCCTACTCCACCACTACCACATATCTACATTACTAAATCCATGTGTATGTATAGTGTGTATGTTATCGTATGTGTGTGCATGTGTCTGGGCCTATGTTTGTTTCTTCACAGTACCCGCTGTTCCATAAGGTGTTTTTTTAATCAGTTTTTTAAATCTAATTTTACTGCTTGCGTCAGTTACTTGATGTGGAATTGAGTTCCATGTAGTCATGGCTCTATGTAGTACTGTGTGCCTCCCATAGTCTGTTCTGGACTTGAGGACTGTGAAGAGACCTCTTGTGGCATGTCTTGAGGGGTGTGCATGGGTGTCCGAGCTGTGTGCCAGTAGTTTAGACAGACAGCTCGGTGCATTCAACATGTCGACACCTCTCATAAATAAAAGTAGTGATGAAGTAAATCTCCTCCACTTTCAGCCAGGAGAGATTGACATGCATATTATTAACATTAGCTCTGTGTACATCCAAGGGCCAGCCGTGCTGCCCGGTTCTGAGCCAATTGCAATTTTCCTAAGTCCTTTTTTGTGGCACCTGACCACACGACTGAACAGTAGTCAAGGTGCGACAAAACTAGGGCCTGTAGGACCTGCCTTGTTGACAGTGTTGTTAAGAAGGCAGAGCATCGCTTTATTATAGACAGACTTCTCCCCATCTTAGCTACTACTGCATCAATATGTTTTGACCATGACAGTTTACAATCTAGTGTTACTCCAAGCACATTAGTCATCTCAACTTGCTCAATTTCCACATTATTTATTACAAGATTTAGTTGAGGTTTAGGGTTAAGTGAGTGTTTTTTTTCCAAATACAATGCTTTTAGTTTTAGAAATATTTAGGGCTAACTTATTCCTTTCCATCCACTCTGACACTAACTGCAGCTCTTTGTTGAGTGTTGTAGTCGTTTCAGTTGCTGTAGTAGCTGAAGCGTATAGTGTTAAGTCATCCGCATACATAGAAACTCGGGCTTTACTCAAAGTCAGTGGCATGTCGTTAGTAAAAATTGAAAAAGCAAGGGGCCTAAACAGCTAACCTGGAGAATTCCTGATTCTACCTGGATTATATTTGATAGGCTTCCATTAAAGAACACCCTCTGTGTTCTGTTAGACAAGTAACTCTTTATCCACATTATAGCAGGGGGTGTAAAGCCATAACACAAGTTTTTCCAGCAGCAGACTATGATCGATAATGTCAAAAGCTGCACTGAAGTCTAACAAGACAGCCCCCACAATCATTTTATCAACAAGTGGTTTCTTTTCAGCAATTCAACCATGAAAGCCACTCAGTCTCCTCTGAACAGTTGATGTTGAGATGTGTCTGTTATTTGATCTCTGTGAAGCATTTATTTGGGCTGCAATCAGAGGTGCAGTTAATTGCCGATTTCTGAGGCTGGTAACTCTCTAATGAACTTATCCTCTGCAGCAGAGGTATTTGAGCTTATTTGAGCTCTTCTTGAGCTTGGTCTTTTACCAAATAGGGCCATATTCCATATACCAGCTCTACCTTGTCACAACACAACTGATTGGCTCAAACGCATTAAGAAGGATAGAAATTCCACAAATTAACTTTTAACAATGCACACCTGTTAATTGAAATACATTCCAGGTGACTACCTCATGAAGCTGGTTGAAAGAATGCCAAGAGTGTGCAGAGCTGTCAGTGGTCAAGGCAAAGTGTGCCTACTTCGAAGAATCGCAAATATACATTTTCTTTTGATTTGTTTAACACTTCTTTGGTTACTACATGATTCTATATGTGTTATTTCATAGTTTTGATGTCTTTACTATTATTCTACAATGTAGAAAATAGTAAAAAAGAAAAACCCTTGAATGAGAAGAGGTGTCCAAACTTTTGACTGGTACTGTATGTATTTTTTTAACTGACAATTAAAATCAATCAATCAATCCAAGCGGTGGAGCGGTTAATTGATGAATGGAAAGAGACATCTGTTACAAAACAGAAAAAAGTTTAATGACATTCTGAGATTGTCAAACCAATCCTTCGATACTGCGTAAGCCTACAAAGTCGGGAGGGATGTATTTTGGGATGTATTTTCTGTTTCTCGAGAATGACAGTTTATTTATTGTGGTGTTAAAACACAAACCATGATATTGAAGTGCCCAAAGTCAGTATGCTTTGTTTCTTGGTTGTGTGATGCATTGGCACAGAAACCTGTTAATGGAAAATTTGTTGCATATATTTTATATAATTATAAATATGGCATGAAAATGTAGAACATCTGATTTCCCCTTAGCTGATCATCGTCTCCGGCCAGCTCTGATTGTAGTGTAATGAAAAATGCAGGGAGAGTGAGCTCGTCTGTGGTGGTCGGCGAACCCTCAACCTTCTGGCCTATAGCCCTGCGTGGCATCGACTGTTCCACAAAAGCATGCTGAAGTGGCAAAGTTAATATTTACATTTATAAACACAGGGTTGCTACAGTTATTGTTATTTGTGGTCGTAAACATTATCTTTAGTTAATTCAATGAGAGGGGAGGGTGTTCAATTTGTTTTACAGTACAAGGGGAGGGTCATGTGAAAATATTTTTTACTTTGGGGAGGGAGATGCATTTTGTTTTTTAATGACACCTTGAGTTGGACCAGCCCCTCCCACCCAGTAAATTCCAATCTGTCCCTAAAACATTATGGACATGCAAGATTACAGATGAAGAGTTCATTTTTGCTTAGTATTCTCTGACATGCTGTAAGCCATTTTGCAGATGTCATTCTACAGAGCAGTCACAGAGCCAGATAGAGGACTCATCATGGATGTAACCCATTTTAGCATGTACATTGCCATTGAGGGCTTGCACCATGCTTGCTCTATTTTACAGTAGTCAAAGTAGTCAACCGGGTCGGGATTTCTATGGGTCGTAGCCTCGATGGCGCTGCCCATGCTGTCACAGACGCTGTAATGGTACAGATGTAAAGATGAGTCCTCTATGAGAGTAGTATGGATAAAACACTATGGATGGTTTCCTGTTTGTTACTCTCACTCTCCTGCTTTCACAAAATTATTTATTTAGTGAACATCAAGAAGATTTTGCATTGTAATATCTCCACATGAATAATATAAACAAACAGTCGTACTTTATTCCAAAGAAAAATATATTTTTTAAATGTGGCACAAATTAAGTGTTGTTGATGACTGATCAAAATGTATTTTACACACGAAATTCATAAGAGCTACTGTACCGTTTTCCAAAACCTCCATAAGAAATGGTGAAATAAACTAAAATATTAAAGGCCCAGTGCAGTCAAAAATGTGATTATCCTGTGTTTTTTATATATATATATATATAATATATATATTTCCACACTATGAGGTTGAAATAATACTGTGAATATGATGATAATGCCCTTTTGGTGTAAGAGCTGTTTGAAAAGACAGCTAATTTTCAGTTTTCCCCTCCCCACTCAGACCATTCCCATAAATTCTTGCTTGAGAAATTGTCCTATGCTAAGATGCTATTTTTGTTTCTTTTTGACCATTTTAATTGAAAACAATCACACTAAGGTACTTAATTTTTACCCAGAAAGTATTTGATATTGAGAGAAAAAATGTCTACATTAGACCTTTAACAACATGAATTATGAAACCAAAAAATATCAACAACTCTCAGTGTGACAACACGCCTGATGAGGGACTAATAACATTGTGTCAATCAAAACAAAAAGCATTGCATTCTGGGCAGATTAAAACATGCATTCTGGTCAACGTGCCACACAGCCTGATCGAAATCGACATGGATATACAAATATTTTTGGAAAACATACATAACTACAATACAATCTCATTTCAATGTGCTTTGCCCCAATGTTTGAAATGCAGAAAAGGGACGTGTGTGTTTCTGATAGAGCTGTTCTCTGTGTATCTGTGAGCAGATGAAGTCCAACGCCGGCTACAGTATCCTGTCTGTTTTTGGCTGGCAACAGACTGGTCATAATCATGGGGGACTCTGAGTCCATAGATAGATAGTGGGGGCAGCATGTGGCCCTCAGCACTTCCCTCCCCCTGAGGAGGTAGAGCTGCAGACTGTTGACCTCTTCAGTTCAATTTTCATAGACTGGCTCTCGGCTCGCGACTCTAACCGTGTCACAGTGGAAACGCCTGTCACAACTGCCTTGCCTGTTTTCATACCTTTTGGCATAGGGATTCGTGTGGCCGTGGCCCGAGATGACTGCACATCCACCCCGGGCTGAAAGGAATCACACAAAGTAAGACAAAAGCACAGACAGAAAAGGTTTTTTCAAGCACAATAGCAGCAACAACTTTGTGTACATTTGGTGGAAGCAAATTCAAGCTGGCAAGCTATATACTTGTTGCTGTGAGACCACTGTTTTATCATTGTTAAAACAGTGTTGCAGAATTACATGTAAATGAAAGAAATACATTTACACTGATTCAAGAGGAATGACAAGAGTTGGCCATCTTGGATATTGGTTTTGATTAGAATTGCAATATAATTGAAGTGTTCCATTTCTTATCTTTCAAAAAGCTTCCATCCATAAAGAGCTTCTTTTAAATCTAGCTGTATGAAATGCCACAATGTTACCATAGTTACCATAGCTCACCTCACACTTCACAGCATTAGGAAAGTGCATTTCAAAGCTAGCATCCCATTAACAGAACTTGGGATAAGATATTATACACTACAGTAAGCTGGTCTTATTGCTGATGTGCAGGTCAGCCCACTTTAGTAGTCAAACATCCAAATTGGTCATCACTGGTCTATTTTGGGTTAAAAGGAAGGAACATGTCAGTTTGTGCCAGTAGAAACTGGTATGTCAAAACAAGGCCCTTTAAGAGTGGCATTTTTATGTTGGGGATATGCATCTCAATTCATTCCAGTGTTAGTATTGGTACAGTAATACGTAATATAAGAAGTGTATTTATTTTGGTATACCTGGAAACAGTGCTATCTAGGGAGCAGACCCCACCTGATATCATTTTGAAACATTTAAGAAGCAACTGAAATATAGAAGATTGGATATCATTTAGATTGTTTTATCTGAAAAGAAAGTCACATAATTGAACATAAATACTTTGTTACTAATAATGGAATAGAATGTACTTAGCCTACCATCTGTAAATGACTACATCCAATCAATTTCTAAATTGTGCAATAAAAAGCCTCTGTTAGTGAGACAGTGTTTGTTCAAATCATCATATAAAGGGACAGAGAGAGAGAGAGAGAGATAGGGGAGGGCTTATGTAAATATACTAGATTTTGAATACTCACCACAGACTGAGTTGGCCTGGAGAGGGCAGAGGTGATGGGGGTGATGGTGATGCTGCTGGTCAATTTGCTTGGCGTAGTCTTCCCAGGCATGGTGGTGTTGTTGGGGTGACATGGGGAGCGCAGCACCGTACCTGTGGGTGCCTCCTTGCTCTCTGTGCTCACACTAAGGGGTCTTACTGTCACCGTGGAGCTGCTACTGCTGCGGTGTGATGGCCTCTTGAACTGAGCTCCCAGATGGATGTGGATCTTGTTGTCCTCTGTGGTGGTGATGATACTGGCATTGGAGTTGTAGTTTCGGACAGGTGTGGGCACTGTCTGCTTCTCTGGGGTCACCTTGAACACAGCCCGGCCCATGGTGCTCATGTCATGGGGCTCAAGGGATGCGGAGGCAAAGGCCACTGGAGTGGTGTTCACTGTGATGATGGAGACGGGGGAGAGAGGTCTGTTCGAGTCTGAGTAGGAGGAGCCCTTACTCCTGTCTGGGGACATGGCCCTGGAGATGGTGGTGATGGTGACTGGAGACTTGCACCGCTCAGGCCCCCCCATCATGCCCTCACCTGGCTTGCTCTTTGAGGACACGGTGGTGGGCTTGGGAACAATGGTGATGCGAGGCCTCTGAAGGCCCAGGGTGGGGATGATGGTGGTGCTGGAGAAGAAGTCCTCAGCACGAGGGCCAGTGATCTCCAAGGAGGCAGTGCTTTTCTCGTGATCGGGGGTCACTCGGATGTGCAGCGGCTGGCCTGGCTTTTGGGACATGGTCAGCTCGGGTGGACGAGGGGAAGAGTCCCCATTAACCTGAGGGGATAGGGTCTTCTCTGGGGTGGTCTGAGTGATCGTCACTGCATCATTCTTTTTCATCCAAGGTATCCAAGATTTTCTCAGGCCCAGATCAGTGGCTGCAGGGGGGTAGCGCTCCAGCACGGTTGCAGGCTTCTTTAGACCCCTCTGCCTCAGGTTGCTCATAATATGGTTCTCCTCCAGGACAGATTTCCTGATGAACACTGCAGGTGTGTCCTCCTCAACAGGCTCATTGACCACTACGTCTGTCTGCACTGCGGTGGAGGTGACTGGGACGTCTACTATCCTCCTCCCATTCATACTGGGACGCAGGGCGCGGCTGTAGCGCTTGGTGACCTCCAGCTCTTTGGTGAGGTTGACCACTTCCTGGCTTAGGCTTTTCTTCTTGTCGTCCTCCTCCAGGAACCTCTGCTGGAGGAGGGAGTAGTCCACCTGCAGCTGGGAGAGCTGGTCCTCCTTGTTCATCAGCTCGTGGATCTTCTCTTTGAGGGCCTGGACGTCTGCCTGCAGGTCTCTGGTTCTGGCCTCTTCTATTTTGCAGCGCATCCTTAACTCGGCCTCCTGGCTCACTGCCTCTCCCTTCTCTATGGCCTTGTTCATGGCAGTCTGACTCTTCATCTCATCCAGCAGCTGAGCGAGAACATTGGCCTTGTCGTGCTCCGTTCGGAACTTCTTCTCCAGTAATTCGTACTCGTCCTCTGTCTTCATCAGGTCACCTTCCACCACCTCTAGCTGTTTTAGGCGGTTTTTGAGTCTTTCGATTTCCTGCGTTAGCTCCTTGACTTTGTTGTGCTCTTCTAGGGATCTTTTGTCCTTATTAGCTCTGCTTTTTAATGATTCTCTTTCTGCCTCCTCTAGCACCTTCATTTGTTTTTTCATCACACCGACCTTGAAGCTAAGATCCCTGCACTTTTCCTCTTCACTTGCGAGTTTCGTTTTGAGGTCATCTTTCTCTTTAGTAAGAGATGTCACTTTTACCTCCATTTTTGATTTCAGTCTGAGGAATTTTTTGCTCTCCTCAATCAACTTTTCTGTGACTTCCATAACCTTACCCTGCTCAGTTTTGAACATCTTATTTAAATCATCGCTCTTTAGCTCCTCCTGTTTAATTCTCTCAGTCATGTTCTTCCTCTCATCCACTAGTATCACTGTAAATGACTTCAACTTCATCAGGTCATCCTTTAGGCCCATCTCTGCTTTTTCAAGTCTCGATTCAGAGTTCTCCAGTTCTTTCATACGGTTTTTCACTGTGTCCAGCTCACCAGCTAAGTCATTTGCCAGTCCTTTCTCTCTTACTATGTTAACATGAAGTGTTGCACACTCTGATTTGTTCGTGTTGAAAGCCCTCTCCAGTTTCTCCAGCTCCCCCATTCTCTTTTGCAATTTCTCCACCTCCAGCCTCAGCTCCCGGCCAGTGGTCTCCTCGTCTTGTAGCCTCTTCCTCAGCTCCCTGGCTTGGCTCTCTGTCTTGGTGATCTCCTCGTCCTTGCCCTCCATCTCCAGGACTCTCTTGCGCAGTGTCTCCAGCTCCGCCATGAGGCTGGAGTTCCCACACCCCCCCTTGCTGATCTTGTCCCTCAGCTCTAGGAGGTCTTCCTCTGACTTCTGCAGTGCCTTGTTGCTTTCCTCCAGCTCCTCGATCCTGTGGGCCAGGCTTGCCAGCTTCAGGCGGAGCTGGCGGCTCTGGGACTCCTGGTTGGCCAGCTTGGCAGTCATCTCCTCACGCTCCTGGGTGAACTTGGCGGCTTTGCACTCTAGCTCCGCCTCGAGTTTGAGGACCTTCTGGCTGTCCTCCTTGGCGTTGCCGCTGACAGCGACCAGTCGCTGTTCTCTCTCCTGGAGCTCGCTGCTGAGGTCCTGGACCTTCTGGCTCTGCTGGTCGATCTGCTCGATGTGGAGCTGCCGCTCGTCCACCAGCATCAGGACAAAGGACTTGAGTTTGACCAGCTCCTCACAGACCTTCTCTAGCCTCCTGCTCTGATCCTTGTCTTTACGAGCCTGGTACACCTTCTCCTGCTCCAGCAGCTCCTTTAATCTGGGAGAGGGAGAGAGAAAGTGACAGAGATAGAGGGAGTGAGAGAGATATGAAGTGTGATTGAAATTGAAATTCTCTATTTGAGATTTTCCGATGTTGCTCCTGATGTAATAATGATTGATCCCCTTCTATATTGAGACACTGTGAATCTACTACATTGTAATTACACCCACAGGAACAGTGTACAGGAACACTGTAGTTACCTACTGCTACATAGCACTTACAACTATTGAACCTATGAGTTTGTAAAGTACAAATAGTAAAAAATAAAAAAGCATTAACAGAATGAATGAAAAAGTATTCTAACTCAACATTTCTCACAAATCTCCAAAGTTGACTAACATTTCAAACATTTATTTGTGATAGGTAGCATGTGAGACACTGAAGTGAACTACACTGTATAGATTGCCCTGTTAGTGTGCACTTGTACATCTCTGTAGTTCCCAGAGTAGTGGAGCATGACCAGACTCAAAATGAGTTCCTTACCCCCAGCCCAGAGTCCCGTGGGCAGTGGTGGGAGCTGGGATGGGAGGCATGCAAGCAGAAGAGATGGCAAAGGCATGATAGGAGAGGGAACAACAGGAGGGCAGATTAGAAGCCTGAGCCCTCATGTGATTCTCCTCAACAGGGATAACCCGTAACCCTGCCCTTCACACAGAGCAAAGGACCACAACATCAGAGATATGCTAGCTAAACTGTAAAAACACAACCAGTGTCCTTAATGTGGCACACTGCCAACCTAGGGACACCGAGTGAACCTTAACGGAATAATGTTAGTAGATGTTTAACTAATCTCTGCGGGAGTCTCTCTCTCCAAGTGCTATAGAGAGAGTCTGCTGCCTGCAACAGGTCCCCATCCATATGGTAGACACACTAGAAACACATTATAATCAGGAGTGAGTCCTGCACATCATTGTCCTTTGCTGAAGCCTGTTACTTTGTATTACAAACATGGCACATTACCCAAATCCACCAGGAGCCGGTCTAACATTGATCGCAGCCAGATTTTGCGGTTTTCTAAAACAGCTTAAGCTATCAGACTTACCGACTGCTAGTCAGGAGGGATGCATAGCAGGTAGGTCCATGCCTAGTGTGTTTTGGATAGTGCAGGAGCTGAGCTGTATGCAGGCAGGCAGCGGCTCTCTCTCACAGGGTCATGAGAGGGCCCCCACTCCACAGGGACTTAGCCATCACATTCCAAACATGTCATCAATGGACAATGAAAGGTGAATGTTGTGTAAAACTAGCCCTGCTCCACTTGCGGGTGGTGATGTCATCCCTCCTCCCATTCATGGAACAGAATGGTGCTGCCCTTGTTTGGCCACAGAGGAGGAGTTCAAGCCAGGGGGGAAGGCTTTTCACACTATCTTTCCTGTTCCCCTCTTTCTTTTCTTTCTCTCTCCTCCAACAGAGAGGGGGAATTGTATTTGTGAGAAATAAGGTAGCAGCCTTCTGGTCTAAAAGGCAGCAGCCTTTTAGACCAGAGGTTTTAGTGATACTAAGTTAGCAGTGTCTTTCCGCTTCCCATACACTAGCTGGTGTCTTGCCTGACCCAATTGTCTCTTGTTCTTCTTGCGACCAACCGTGTTTCCATAGAAACAAGGCAACAAGGGGAAAGTTTTGTTTCAGGAGAACAATGTCACACTAGTGCCAGACCCTCTAGTTCATTATCTTCTGTCCCTTGAATGCAAAGGGAAGCAAAGTGGTAGAACAACATCAACATGTCTGTCTGTGTAGGATGCTGCTACTACATCCATAGTACACAGTGTAATTAATATATGCCAAGATCCCAAGGTGGGATAAAAGTAGACCAGAAAGACTCCTGCCATATGGGCCAAGCTCTTGTTTCTGTACCGTAAGGAAGCTTGATGAATAAATACACCCCCTGGACAGAACGCTAGTCTGTCGCAGGAAGATTGCAGATATTTGCAGCACTACAATGCTCTCACCATTAAAGCACATACAGGATCTCTCACCCACACTACAGTTCCTGGTTGGGGAGCAACACTTGTGGTCTTGTTAAAATGGAATCATGCAAATACCACACAGACGATGTCACTCGTCATATGAATCCTAAAACCTGCGTCACGAGGTCCAGGGTGGCCTTCAACACAATCTGCCTGGCAGCTGTTGAGGAGAAAAGGCTCCAGATTAAGGGAAATAGAGGAATTAACTGTTGCATGACTCCCCACAAATATTTACCATTAGCTACCACTGCATTTCAGGAGAGAGGAATTATACAACAAGGCTACTTCAAGGTATGCAGAAAATCTTACTGAGGAGACCACGTTTGCATTCCAAATGGCACCCTATTCCCTTTATAGTCCACTACTTATGACTAATATTGTTGTGCTACAAGATACTCCCTGGATTCCACCATTCTCAGTGGTAATGGTACTGTTTCATGGCATTATGAATACTTTATCAGATGACCAGTGTGTTTCCTGGTGGTCAGGGCTATCCATAGGCATTCTGTTGACAGAGGCCTATCAGTGACGTCTAGCAGAGAAGGTCCAAACCTCCCATATCACATGTCTGTGGCCAAAGCCAAGCCCACAGGAGAGACGAAGCTAATGACACACCAATTACTATAACGATCACGATTACTATTAAAAAAAAAACTTTGAACAGAAAGGAAGAAGTCACATTTGAAAAAAACTACTCTACTCAGGGAGAATTGTTTTTCTCTGGGAGAGTATCATCTTGTCAGATTTTGTTTCAGTTTAAAGTAACACATTTGGAAAACAGAGACGGCCATATCAATATATTTTCATTTTGGGAAAACATATCTATCTTCTTGTAAGAATAACTACTGATAGAACATGAGAGGTGGTAGAGGGAGAGGTTCCACCAGAGTGGAGTAGAGTTCTCTCTCTCTCTGTCTCTGTGTGTGCGCTGACTTGCATCCTTTCACAGGTGCTCAGGGTTGTCCAGTCTATGACATCACCTACAGTGAGTGAATCTCTGAGATGACTGCAGCTGGGAGGAATGTGTTATCACACGGTGCTGAGAGAGCGGGGGAGGGGGTTGAGTGGGAGGCGCGGAGGGGAAGGGTCATCGGGGTGGGGGTTGACGGGGGAGGCGCGGAGGGGAAGGGTCAACCGTGAGGGGTGGGGGTTGACGGGGCAATTGCAAATCTGTGCATCAGAGAGCACAAGACAAGAGCATGTAAGTATCTAGTTTGCAGTATACAGACTCTCACAGACAAAGCACATGCTGCTTTACAAAATCTTTAAAAATTCGAGACTGAGAGAAAACCAGAGATGGACATCTGCTCACCAAATGAGTAATGATGTTGAGGTGACAACATGTTTGGAGATGGAGTATAATAATTTTCATGCATTTGAATCGTACAGAGGTCACTAGTCTGTCATTTCCCATGTTGCTGAATGTGACCCACTCAAACCAAATAGGAATATAAAACCCCTCAAATGTATTATTTAAACATGTCATATTTTTAACACTCCCTCTAAGACTCCATTCATATAAACCTAGCTAAAGGCTTTAACTAAATGTATGGTTGTTGGTCAGCTTGTTGTTCTCAGCCTGCTTAAAGGAATACTTTGGGATTTTGAGGCTCTTTAACTAAGTCAAATCAACTTGTGGATAACACTTTTATGTCCAGTATGAAGGAAGTTCGATGTAGTTTCGTGGGCCAATGCTAACTAGCGCAGTGACTGGAAGTCTTCCCATAAGGCTCTGGTCAAAAGTAGTGCACTATGTAGCGAATCCGGTGCCATTCTGGATGCTGGGCTGTATGTCTGAAAAACACAAGAGTGTATGCCGGGAAGCGTCGGTGTCTGGCATTTACTGTCTGGCAGAGTGGGTAACATCCTCTTGTCTATTTCTCACAAACAGAGATAGAAACGTCTCACCACTGCAGTGGTGGACTTGGTGATTTGGAGGCCCCAGGCAGAGGCCAGTCTGAGGACCCCCTCAGGATTTATAGTAAAGACATGTCATTTATTAACTGTAAAAAATGTATTACCTGCCATGAACACAAACAGTCATGATATTTTCATCTGATTGTCAAACAAGTCACTTAAAAAATGTCCTTGTGACATTCATCCAAAATAATTCCATCATCCGAACGGTGCACTGTGCACCCGTCAACTTTCCTTTAATTAGCAAGTGACTGAAACTACACTGAATCAACGTTGTGAACAGAGTACACCATGGTGGCGGTGGGGTTATGGTATGGGCACAATTGCCCAACTGCATTTTATCTACGTTAATTTGAATGAGACATCACCTCATTTTGTTAAGGTATCTGGGACCAACCAATGCATATCTGTATTCCCAGTCATGTGAAATCCATCGATTAGGGCCTAATGTATTTATTTCAATTGACTGACTTCCTTATATGAACTGTAACTCCTTTGCAATTGTTGCATGTTCTCACCGAAGACAGCATCCAAGCAAGCAAAACATCGCCCCCTTTGTCTTACTATATGTAGCCCATGTATCTGATGCTGTCAGGACAAAAAGAGTATGACATGCCATAATCTTTTTGGCCAGACAGCATCAGATACATGGGCTACACGTACATGTCCTCTGCCTCGACGATTGCAGTATTATCAGCAGCACCTGTCTTTTTACTAAAGAAATGCCTATTGTATCCACCTGGAGTCTAAGGGCCCGAGGCTGGGTTTCTACTAAGCTAACATATGGAATTGTTTTAAGATGGTCATACCAATGATTATTTAGCTATTTGATTTTCAATTTTTAGTAACCATGCAGGAATAAAAACTACAGGTATATATTATTTGATCAAACACTGCTATTAGCCCATAGAAAAGCCTTTTAATAACCGATTCATACATGCCAAAACGGATAGTGAAAATGTAATCAAAAGGAAGGATGTTTTGAAGTGTCTGTCCTATATCTGAGAGATATAAGAAGCCATCAAAAAAGATGTATACCTTTTACGTGGAAATGCCCTAGTCACTTCCATATATTTTTCGTCCCTCTACCGGGGTTACTTTCAGACGAGTCTCGTGGCACTTGTGGGGGTTGTAGAGCAGATCGTGCTCATAAGATTCTCATCTTTCCAGAGAGGGGTATGTCCCAAACCGTTTGGATGCTTCAGATGCTTTCGTGAGAAGACTGATTTTCAGGATGTCTCCTGGTCTGACAAACATCACTGTAGTTCGGCCACCTTCCACCACAGATACATTTTGATGTGGATTTTTTTTTATGCCTTGAGCGGAGCATGAGGGTGGAGAAATTAAGTTAAAATTAAATTAAGAAATTAATTAACTCCAATCAAGTGGAGAAATTAGAAAATAAAATGTTTTAGAAAATATATAAAAATGATGCACAGCTCATGAGGCCCCTTGACGATGTGAGGCCTGAGGCAATTACCTCTTCTGCCTAATGGTAAGTCAGCCAGTGCACTACTGAAGGAGCATGTATGTATTTGCATGTACGGAAATGTAACGAACAACATGTGAAAAACATATGAACAAGAGGCAATTAAATAATTAAGTACAAGGTCATTCATTATTGAAAATTATAATTGACTGAAATTATTTGCGTACACAGCGTTTATTTGGAAACGCAGGGCAGCTTTTTTCTCATAGAAGAAGACATATACAACACAATTTGTTCCTCAAATAGGAACGGCCAACCATCAGTTCCTTACATAAGCCCACTAGTCAATAAGCATGCAACCCACTGTCAAAACACTACCATATTTTCATGTTGTGGGTAAACGGTTCAGTGAGGCATGAGTTCTTGCCATTGGGGAGTGTTTTACACCTGGAGTAGCACTGTAGTGTTCTGATGGTGAGGGGCCATTCATGGCCATGCATTATCAGATAGATCCCTGCTCTGGGTCTTATCACATTACTCAGATTACTGATTTCAGTTTAATGCATTCAGTTGTGCAACTGACTAGGTATCCCCCTTTCCTCTTTGTACATAGGTGATGATGTCAGTGGTTCTGTCCTGACTTGCAGGTCTTTAAGTCTACATCCCAAATGGCACCCTATTCCTTACATAGTGCACTACCTTTAACCGGAGCCCTATAGGCCCTGATCAAAAGTAGGTCACTACATACGGAACAGGGTACCACTGAGGCACTTTACTGGGGGCCAGATTAGATTGACATCTGGATTCCACCTCTGTTATGAGCCTCATAAATTCCGCTTTGGAGCATCATGCTGGTATTGGATTTTTTAAATCTCTTCTACATCTTCTTGTTTTAAAGTAGCTGTCCAGTGTTCCCAGATTTCTATGAAATATGACCTATAATTACCATATGGGTGAAATAGTTTTCCTTCCAGAAAATGGTAATTAAGTATGTTAAAAATCAGCTTTTCTGTGTTGGAATGGTGTGGGCGTACCCCAACAACAGAATGGTGTTGGCGTATACCAGTCATAAAAAATATTCATGCGAGTAGACCGCTGATTGGCCAGTTTAGGAGACATCATCCTCCATGAGGAAATAGCAAGTATTTTTTAAACAGTTTGTTTCAGATACAAGTTTTCTGTTTTTTTTTTAATATATATTTTTTCAATTTATACTTTGGCCACAAATACGAGTATAGGATGGGTCAACGACATTTTTTGGGTATGAGTTAACAGAATATGAACTTTTAAAAGTGAGATTTTCACTGGACAGTTACTTTAAAACCATAGCCAAAAACATAGTTGGTCTCACAGTAGGATAAGTGTATTTGATGGGAAATGACAGCTTGTTAATAATAAAGGTAAATGGGTGTGTTATTAATATAACAGCAATGCCATTAGAAAAGTAATCTAAGTAATATTGCCATAATACTGTGAATCATAGCTATAGCAACATATATTTCACTATGTCAGTACCTCTTTATATGGTTACGTCAGGGCTCTCCAACCCTGTTCCTGGAGAATCGGATTAGTTACAACTGGGGTTGGAGTGAAAACCTACAGGAGGGTAGCTCTCCAGGAACAGGGTTGGAGTAAAAACCTACAGGAGGGTAGCTCTCCAGGAACAGGGTTGGAGAGCGTGGCACTGCCTGGTCCTGGTGTGTCTTTTTTATTGGTTGAGTTTATTCATCACTCTATTGAGCCATGACTTCGCCCTCATCAACAGGGCCTTGCAGGACCCCTTAGGGCCTCTTTCCAGCCCTTTGAGGGGTTCACTTGCTCGGGTGTCTTTACACGCTATGTCAGGGCTCTTCGAAGCTGCCTCTGTCTCATGTACAGCTTTGTCCCTCGCTCTTTGTCTGGTATTGCTTTGGCAGACCTGCTTGATGGGGACTGTGTGTGTGTGTGTGTGTGTGTGTGTGTGTGTGTGTGTGTGTGTGTGTGTGTGTGTATACAGTATATATATATATATCTATATATATATATATATATATATATATATATGCCTGTATGCCTTTGTGCGTGCCTGTGTGTGTAAGCGTATGTGTTTGGGGGCTGGTGGTGAGGGGGATGAATCAGAGGGGGCAAGCGACGGGACTTATCTTGTGTGGGAACAGGCAGTAGACGAGACTGGAGAGTGTGTTGGTTTTACTATCTATGTGGGGACCAGAAGTCCTAGCAAGGATAGTAAATCAAGGAAAATTCTGACAAGTTGGGACATTATGCCGTTCCACACAAGGAATAAAAACTATTTCAGGCTTATAGTTTAGGGTTAGAATTAGGGTTAAAATTAGGTGTTAAGGGTTAGGTTTGGGATTAAAGTTAAGTTAGGTTTAGGGTTAGGGAAAATAGAATTTGGAATGGGAATCAAATGTTTGGTCCCCACAAGGATAGGAAAACAAATGTATGTGTGTGTGTGAGAGACAGAGAGACAGAGAGGAGCTGTAGCATGGCATCAGAGCAGAGGGCTGTGATGTGTGTGTGAGAGACAGAGAGGAGCTGTAGCATGGCATCAGAGCAGAGGGCTGTGATGTGTGAGAGAGAGACAGAGAGGAGCTGTAGCATGGCATCAGAGCTGAGGGCTGTGATGTGTGTGTGAGAGACAGAGAGGAGCTGTAGCATGGCATCAGAGCAGAGGGCTGTGATGTGTGTGTGAGAGAGACAGAGAGGAGCTGTAGCATGGCATCAGAGCAGAGGGCTGTGATGTGTGTGTGAGAGAGGGACAGAGAGGAGCTGTAGCATGGCATCAGAGCAGTGGGCTGTGATGTGTGTGTGAGAGACAGAGAGGAGCTGTAGCATGGCATCAGAGCAGAGGGCTGTGATGTGTGTGTGAGAGACAGAGAGGAGCTGTAGCATGGCATCAGAGCAGAGGGCTGTGATGTGTGTGTGTGTGAGAGACAGAGAGGAGCTGTAGCATGGCATCAGAGCAGAGGGCTGTGATGTGTGTGTGTGTGTGTGAGAGACAGAGAGGAGCTGTAGCATGGCATCAGAGCAGAGGGCTGTGATGTGTGTGTGTGTGTGTGAGAGACAGAGAGGAGCTGTAGCATGGCATCAGAGCAGAGGGCTGTGATGTGTGTGTGAGAGACAGAGAGGAGCTGTAGCATGGCATCAGAGCAGAGGGCTGTGATGTGTGTGTGTGTGTGTGTGAGAGACAGAGAGGAGCTGTAGCATGGCATCAGAGCAGAGGGCTGTGATGTGTGTGTGTGTGAGAGACAGAGAGGAGCTGTAGCATGGCATCAGAGCAGAGGGCTGTGATGTGTGTGTGTGAGACAGAGAGGAGCTGTAGCATGGCATCAGAGCAGAGGGCTGTGATGTGTGTGTGTGAGAGAGACAGAGAGGAGCTGTAGCATGGCATCAGAGCAGAGGGCTGTGATGTGTGTGTGTGAGAGAGAGACAGAGAGGAGCTGTAGCATGGCATCAGAGCAGAGGGCTGTGATGTGTGTGTGAGAGACAGAGAGGAGCTGTAGCATGGCATCAGAGCAGAGGGCTGTGATGTGTGTGTGAGAGACAGAGAGGAGCTGTAGCATGGCATCAGAGCAGAGGGCTGTGATGTGTGTGTGAGAGACAGAGAGGAGCTGTAGCATGGCATCAGAGCAGAGGGCTGTGATGTGTGTGTGTGTGAGAGACAGAGAGGAGCTGTAGCATGGCATCAGAGCAGAGGGCTGTGATGTGTGTGTGAGAGAGAGACAGAGAGGAGCTGTAGCATGGCATCAGAGCAGAGGGCTGTGATGTGTGTGTGAGAGACAGAGAGGAGCTGTAGCATGGCATTAGAGCAGAGGGCTGTGATGTGTGAGAGAGAGACAGAGAGGAGCTGTAGCATGGCATCAGAGCAGAGGGCTGTGATGTGTGTGTGAGAGACAGAGAGGAGCTGTAGCATGGCATCAGAGCAGAGGGCTGTGATGTGTGTGTGAGAGACAGAGAGGAGCTGTAGCATGGCATTAGAGCAGAGGGCTGTGATGTGTGAGAGAGAGACAGAGAGGAGCTGTAGCATGGCATCAGAGCAGAGGGCTGTGATGTGTGTGTGTGTGTGTGTGAGAGACAGAGAGGAGCTGTAGCATGGCATCAGAGCAGAGGCCTGTGATGTGTGTGTGTGTGAGAGACAGAGAGGATCTGTAGCATGGCATCAGAGCAGAGGGCTGTGATGTGTGTGTGAGAGACAGAGAGGAGCTGTAGCATGGCATTAGAGCAGAGGGCTGTGATGTGTGAGAGAGAGACAGAGAGGAGCTGTAGCATGGCATCAGAGCAGAGGGCTGTGATGTGTGTGTGAGAGACAGAGAGGAGCTGTAGCATGGCATCAGAGCAGAGGGCTGTGATGTGTGTGTGAGAGACAGAGAGCAGCTGTAGCATGGCATTAGAGCAGAGGGCTGTGATGTTTGAGAGAGAGACAGAGAGGAGCTGTAGCATGGCATCAGAGCAGAGGGCTGTGATGTGTGTGTGAGAGACAGAGAGGAGCTGTAGCATGGCATCAGAGCAGAGGGCTGTGATGTGTGAGAGAGAGACAGAGAGGAGCTGTAGCATGGCATCAGAGCAGAGGGCTGTGATGTGTGTGTGAGAGAGAGACAGAGAGGAGCTGTAGCATGGCATCAGAGCAGAGGGCTGTGATGTGTGTGTGAGAGAGAGACAGAGAGGAGCTGTAGCATGGCATCAGAGCAGAGGGCTGTGATGTGTGTGTGTGAGAGAGACAGAGAGGAGCTGTAGCATGGCATCAGAGCAGAGGGCTGTGATGTGTGTGTGAGAGACAGAGAGGAGCTGTAGCATGGCATTAGAGCAGAGGGCTGTGATGTGTGAGAGAGAGACAGAGAGGAGCTGTAGCATGGCATCAGAGCAGAGGGCTGTGATGTGTGAGAGAGAGACAGAGAGGAGCTGTAGCATGGCATCAGAGCAGAGGGCTGTGATGTGTGTGTGAGAGACAGAGAGGAGCTGTAGCATGGCATCAGAGCAGAGGGCTGTGATGTGTGAGAGAGAGAGAGAGACAGAGAGGAGCTGTAGCATGGCATCAGAGCAGAGGGCTGTGATGTGTGTGTGAGAGACAGAGAGGAGCTGTAGCATGGCATCAGAGCAGAGGGCTGTGATGTGTGTGAGAGAGAGAGACAGAGAGGAGCTGTAGCATGGCATCAGAGCAGAGGGCTGTGATGTGTGTGTGTGAGAGAGAGACAGAGAGGAGCTGTAGCATGGCATCAGAGCAGAGGGCTGTGATGTGTGTGTGAGAGACAGAGAGGAGCTGTAGCATGGCATCAGAGCAGAGGGCTGTGATGTGTGTGAGAGAGAGAGACAGAGAGGAGCTGTAGCATGGCATCAGAGCAGAGGGCTGTGATGTGTGTGTGTGTGAGAGAGAGACAGAGAGGAGCTGTAGCATGGCATCAGAGCAGAGGGCTGTGATGTGTGTGTGAGAGAGAGACAGAGAGGAGCTGTAGCATGGCATCAGAGCAGAGGGCTGTGATGTGTGTGTGTGTGTGAGAGAGAGAGGAGCTGTAGCATGGCATCAGAGCAGAGGGCTGTGATGTGTGTGTGTGTGTGTGAGAGAGAGAGGAGCTGTAGCATGGCATCAGAGCAGAGGGCTGTGATGTGTGAGAGAGAGACAGAGAGGAGCTGTAGCATGGCATCAGAGCAGAGGGCTGTGATGTGTGACGGTGTGTGAGAGAGAGAGAGACAGAGAGGAGCTGTAGCATGGCATCAGAGCAGAGGGCTGTGATATGTGTGTGTGAGAGAGAGAGAGAGACAGAGAGGAGCTATGGCATGGCATCAGAGCAGAGGGCTGTGATGTGTGTGTGTGTGAGAGAGAGAGTGAGAGAGAGAGAGAGACAGAGAGGAGCTGTAGCATGGCATCAGAGCAGAGGGCTGTGATGTGTGTGTGTGTGAGAGAGAGACAGAGAGGAGCTGTAGCATGGCATCAGAGCAGAGGGCTGTGATGTGTGTGTGTGTGAGAGAGAGACAGAGAGGAGCTGTAGCATGGCATCAGAGCAGAGGGCTGTGATGTGTGACGGTGTGATAGTGACGCCAACCCTCTCCCACCATGGCTGAGATTGATTTCTCTTTCATCCCTCATCATGTCCTGTTTCTCAACATCCCCGTGACACACAACCAATTCTGTAGTAAACATGATGTACGTACTCGCATGGAATGAGATGGGAACAGGTAAATCTCACTCACACACACTTCCCCTCACCTCTCCCTCTCCTGTTCCAGTAGGTTGGTGAAGTCATCACTCTTGTTCATGAAGTCGGTGTGTTTGCGTTTCTCATTGTCCAGCTCGTTAACCGTGCGGCGGTGACACTTCTCAGCCAGCAGCAGCTGCTCCAGCATACGCCTATAAGTCTCGCGATGCTTGTCCTCCAGCCGGTCCAACTGATCACCATATTAGAGGGTCTTCAATGACAACCACCATGGTTTCATCCCAAATGGCACCTTAATACCAAATTAGTGGACTACTTTTGACCAGGGCCCATATGGTCAAAAGTAGTGCACTAATTAGGGAATAGGGAGCCATTTGTCTGACTCATTCATACACTGGTATCTATCCAATATATTCATTAAACATTGACTTGTTTATTAACACAGCTAATGGCTAGCTATATTTAATCTATATTCATTTTGATATACATTTCTATTGTGGAACTGCCTTGCCTCTTGCATGGGCATCTGGTAGACGTCATCCCCTAGCGTTGTAGTGTTGTTGGTCAGTAGGCTGTCTCTCTGCAGGGCCTGGAGGGGTTTGATTGGGGCAGCTGAGCCATAATGGGCCCCCAGGGCTTCGGGTTGGGTATGCTCTGACTTCAGCATGTGGATGATATCCTCTCTGGCCTACAGATACGAGGAGCAGGGGGACACGTTAGGTCACCTAAGAACCATTTAAACAGAGAGACAAGGACAATAACCTTCTTTTTACTTTGATCTTCTTTATTCTAGATGACAATAAAACCACTTCAAACTGACAGATGTGGCTTTGTTATTGTGATTAGAGAATGAGGTTTTTGTTTTTTTAAGTGGTTTATGAGCTGTCAGAATGGTTGGAGAATATCCAGGAGAAACCATATACAATTATTTTAAAGTATGATCACCATATTGACATGACCACAGGGTGGGGCAACTATTGAAAATAAACAGTAGATTTGATGGTGTTTTTTCCAGCACTGTGATCAACTCTCCCCACAGGGTGGCGTTGTTCTAGTCAGACCCCTGAGTGTCTCCTTTCATTCAAATGCAATTTTCATAACACAGGCTGTTTCTCAAATGGCACCCTATTCCCTATGTAGTGCACAACTTTTGACCAGAGCCCAAAAGTAGTGGACTATATAGGGTGCCAGTCGGGACACAGTTATACAGCAATACCCTTCTTTATCTCACTCCTTAAACTGTTAATAGAGAGTTGAGTTATCGTCACACCACTGTACTATCATTAGCAAGTCATTTAGATAGTATGAACCATTCTTCCGTGTTGATTAGACATTCAGAGCATGTTGGATTTCAACATGTTCAGGGTTGGAATTCAACATGTTCAGGGTTGGATTTCAACATGTTCAGGGTTGGATTTCAACATGTTCAGGGTTGGATTTCAACATGTTCAGGGTTGGATTTCAACATGTTCAGGGTTAGATTTCAACATGTTCAGGGTTGGATTTCAACATGTTCAGGGTTGGATTTCAACATGTTCAGGGTTGGATTTCAACATGTTCAGGGTTGGATTTCAACATGTTCAGGGTTGGATTTCAACATGTTCAGGGTTGGATTTCAACATGTTCAGGGTTAGATTTCAACATGTTCAGGGTTGGATTTCAACATGTTCAGGGTTGGATTTCAACATGTTCAGGGTTGGATTTCAACATGTTCAGGGTTGGATTTCAACATGTTCAGGGTTGGATTTCAACATGTTCAGGGTTGGATTTCAACATGTTCAGGGTTGGATTTCAACATGTTCAGGGTTGGATTTCAACATGTTCAGGGTTGGATTTCAACATACAGTGTAGTAGGAGGCATGTTGTTTACCCCAAGTTGCAACTTTGGAAAGTCATCAACACACCTAAACAAATCAGCTGGATGGAGTGAGGGTTGAGGATAGAACTGACAGCAGCAGCCCTCTCTCCCTGGAGGTTTGTTTAGAAATGGAACTCTGTTAAGAAAATAATTAGCAGCAGGCTTAACACAGGTCTCTGCTTCTTGCTCATCGGGATCTGCAGAGTGGGGCAGGGTTGGAAGGGACCAGAGTTCATGGCCGCTGACACTGAGGTTGACTCCCCAGCAGTGAGTCAGTAGGATGACTCCTGGTTACACTAACATGTCAAGCCTGACACTGAGATGTTACCACCTGCCAAATATAACCAAAACCACTGACCACAATGTTAGCAGTTAGCACACAGCAGCACAGTGTGAAGAAACTCTGAGTGCATTCCAAATGGCACCCTATTCCCAATATAGTGCACTACCTTTTTTTTTTTACCAGAGCACTATCAAGGGAGTAGGGCACCATTTGGGATGCAGTAATGTTAGAAGTTACAGTAGCTAGCACACAGCAGCACAGTGTCCGTGGCGAACCTCTCACCTGCACCTCTCCCTCCATGACCCCCAGCAGACGGAGAAAGTCCTCCTTAGAGAGGTCCATCACCCATGCTGCATTCTGTTGTCCTCTGCTGCTTTCTGGGGTTCTCTGGGGCCTTTTCACCTTTCCAGGCTCCACCATCTGGATCTTCCTCTCTTTCTGTTTCTCTAGTGTGTTCTCCTCCTCCTCTTTGGTGAAGGCTTTGGTGGGCTGGGTAACCCGGTTTATCTGTCTGTCATCTGGGCCCTCCATGGCTGTGCTGCTCCTGGACCGCATTCTCACCTGCAGGGGGAAGACGGACGACAGGGACTCTGAATCCACAGCCCAAATAGAATATTGGCAATTCCACGGTAACGGAATTGCACTTTGGCATACATTTTAAAGTAAAAAAAACAGAGACAAACAAAAACCATTGATATCAAATTTTAACAAAGCATATAACTCTATGCACAAGGACTACTTTCAACAATTTCCACAGAAAATATTACAAAAACTAATTTAGTGGAAGAACTGTGCAGAGCAAACTTTGGTGACGGAATTATGGTAAAATCTCCCTCAGGGTTTTATGCGACCATGTTTTCCAAAGACTTAAATATCTGCTCAGATTCAAGATTCAAAGTTGTCTGCAGAAAGAATGGGGTGTCAGCTATGACATTGACACCTTGAGTTTGAAAAAATCTCTTATGGTTATTGAATTACAGTAAGTGAAGTGGATTTACACCCGGTAATGGAATTACGGTAACGGAATTACATAATGGGGCCCTGATCTGTACTACACATGAAATGCATAATTATGCATATTAGTGTCATTCTCCTTAAGTTTCACAAGTTTTGACATCAGAGCAGAACAGAGTAGAGTACAGTAAAGTAGAGTACAGTAAAGTAGAGTACAGTAAAGTAAAGAACAGTATAGTTCAGAACAGTACAGTATAGTTCAGTACAGTAGATTATAGTTCAGTGCAGTAGAGTTCAGTACAGTAGAGTTCAGTACAGTAGAATATAGTTCAGTAAAGTAGAGTTTAGTACACTGTACTATACTCTACTTTTCATTACTGTACTGTTCTCTATCACTGTGCTGTGCAGAACTGTACTGTACTCTACTCACTGTACTGTACTTTGCTATCCAAACATGTGAAACTTAAGTCTATGATAGGTTTAGTTTTGGTCCCAGACCGGTCCGTCTGTGAATGTTAACATCAAGACCAGGGTGGACTGACCAAATTTCAACTACTTTTCATCATCCATGGGCGTCCGGTGTCGGTTGGTGCTCAGTAGGTGAGGATGCTGGTTACAGTAAATGGAAAGAGAGAGGGCTCATAGGAGCTGGGAGAGGTGACATTAACTGGAGAGTGAGACACAGAGACAGAGAGGGACCGAGAGAGAGAAGGAGACAGAGAGGGACCGAGAGAGAGAAGGAGACCGAGAGGGACCGAGAGAGAGACGGAGAGGGACCGAGCGAGAGACTGAGAGGGACCGAGCGAGAGACTGAGAGGGAGCTAGAGCGAGACGGAGAGGGAGCGAGAGCGAGACGGAGAGGGAGCGAGAGAGAGACGGAGAGGGAGCGAGAGAGAGACGGAGAGGGAGCGAGAGAGACACGGAGAGGGAGCGAGAGAGACACGGAGAGGGAGCGAGAGAGACATGGAGAGGGAGCGAGAGAGAGACGGAGAGGGAGCGAGAGAGAGACGGAGAGGGAGCGAGAGAGAGACGGAGAGGGAGCTAGAGCGAGACGGAGAGGGAGCGAGAGAGAGACGGAGAGGGAGCGAGAGAGAGACGGAGAGGGAGCGAGAGAGACATGGAGAGGGAGCGAGAGAGAGACGGAGAGGGAGCGAGAGAGAGACGGAGAGGGAGCGAGAGAGAGACGGAGAGGGAGCGAGAGAGAGACGGAGAGGGAGCGAGAGAGAGACGGAGAGGGAGCGAGAGAGACACGGAGAGGGAGCGAGAGAGACATGGAGAGAGACACGGAGAGGGCGCGGGAGAGACACGGAGAGGGCGCGGGAGAGACACGGAGAGGGAGCGGGAGAGACACGGAGAGGGAGCGAGAGAGAGACGGAGAGGGAGCTAGAGCGAGACGGAGAGGGAGCGAGAGCGAGACGGAGAGGGAGCGAGAGCGAGACGGAGAGGGAGCGAGAGAGAGACGGAGAGGGAGCGAGAGAGAGACGGAGAGGGAGCTAGAGCGAGACGAAGCGGGACGGAGAGGGAGCGGGACGGAGAGGGAGCGAGAGCGATGGAGAGGGAGAGAGCGTGAGAGACGGAGCGAGACGGAGAGCGAGCGAGAGCGAGACCGTGCGGTAGCAGAGAGAACAGTCTATGACTTGGGTGGCTGGAGGCCTTCCTCTGACCCCGCCTGGAATAAACATTTTTGGGCCTTCCTCTGACTGGTATAGAGGTCCTGGATGGCAGGGAGCTCAGCCCCAGTGATGTACTGGGCCTTACGCACTACCCTCTGTACCACCGTGTGATCCGATGCCAAGCAATTTCCATACCAAGCAGTGATGCAGCCAGTCAAAAAGCTCTCAGTGGTGTATCTGTAGAACTTTGAGGTTCTGAGGGCCCATGCCAAATATTTTTAGCCTCCCGAGGGGGAAGAGGCGTTGTCGTGCCCTCTTCATGACTGTGTTGGTGTGTGTGGACCATGATAGATCCTTAGTGATATGAACACCAAGGAACTTGAAGCTCTTGACCAGCTCCACTACTGCACAGACGATGTGAATGGGGGCCAGTAAAAAAGCTTGTACAAGAGAACAAATGTACTTCATGTAATCTCAGCCACGTTTAAGTATGACCTCAAGACTTTTAATCAATAGCAGAAATGCAGCATATTCACAGTATTTCCTCTGTGATCTCACATACTCTCTCTCACCTCCGACTAATGCTCCGTGTCATTCCTGCTGTACACCCAGAGTGCATAGCATTTCATACTGCTCCCCTTTTCTGTTTCTTAAATTGCTGTTCTTGATTGTGATTAGGTGTGGGACCCAACCCAGTGAGTGAGAATGGTCTAGAAGAACGTTCTCATGGGGACTTTTAACAACATCTGGAACCAAATGAATATTATGAGGCAAGTAGCTATAATAGCAACTGTGTTCTTCTAACCTGGATAAACTAATATATTCAGTGTGATGTTAATGCATCAAAAAACAGGTGCCCTTGAATGGTAGGCTATATAAACCCACACCAATACAGGACTGCCATGACTTTACAGTATTCATGTGTAACTCTAATCTCTTTCACCAGACACCTTCCCGCTATGCTCAATTAGCCTGGGGACAAGGTTACTGTAATTGTAACTACAGTATATGTAGTGGGTTAGTTACTGCCTTTACTGCTGCTTGGACACTCTGCACTCTGTACTTATAATAAAAGAGAAATGAGGACATTTCCTGGCCAAGCGCTCTCGGCCCCCAACTGTGCCAGCCAAGTCAGATCCATTGTTTCCATTGTCCTACAATCTAGAGAGCCAGAGACAGGCTTTCCATCATCTCACACCAGGGAGCTAGGCTACAGTAGGCCTGGCCTGGCTGGCCTTGTTTGGACATTGATCCGACCAATGTGTTTGTTGTGTCTCTGTAATTAGAGTCTAAGGAATGGGTCAGCTTCAGAAGCATCATTATCTCTGTGTATCAGAGGCGGATCACGCAATATACTCATAACAGATCGGCAATTTTGATTGAATATGGAAGATAAATAGATGAAAAGTTATGTTTGAATCAAAATAATCAACTCTCATATCGGGAGTCTTGCTTTGGGACAATGCCCGGGATGATGATGATGATGATGATGATGATGATGATGATGATGATGACACATCATCAACACAATAGCCCAGATAGCAAACACAGACACAGGGCATCCATAATCTGTGGTGAGTGTGCTCAGGGAAAGAACACGATGAGGCAATTTCATCTGAATGGGGCCAAAGTGCCCCAAGTTCGCACAGTCTCGGATGAAAGAAGTGTGTGACTCAGACTGAGAGAATCTTGTCAGCAAAATAGTAGCAGCTACTTTAGAGCTGGGCGTTAATAGTCGTTGTTTCAGGGGAGATGCCAAGCGCTCTCGCATGTACAGCCATGGAGCGTCAGTTTGATTTGAACCAAAATGAAGAAATGTGGAAAGAAAATAAAGCTAAGACAAGCTGTGGGTGACAGCAGGTAGAATATTGCATTGGGGTGTTTACCTAAAGGTAAATATATATCTTGAACAGGCTCTGGGGAAAGGGTGGCAATATTTATGATGTTATTCAGAAGTTGCTTCAAACCATATGAAGTCACCCACTACAATGTACATGTTCTCCTCTGTCTCATGCCCATCCTTCAATAACAGTGAAGTTAAAACAGAAAATAAAACTACTATTTGCTGTTGTTCACAACTTGTATTCCACTTATAGGGATGTGATCATGCCAGGCTGGTGTCCCCAACTTACAATTACGCTGATGGTACAGCGTACCAATGTCAGTCCCAAATGGCACCCTATTCCCTACATGGTGCACTACTTGTGACCAGGGCCCATTGGTAGTAGGGTGCCATTTGGGATGCGACCTACAGATGTAGGATCTTAATTTGATCATCCTGTTTTATGAAAACTTCTATTTTAAACTTGTGGTATATTTGAGGTTTAAAAAGGCATTTTTGTCATTTTCACTTTGAAATTTCAGACTTGATTTCCCCTTAACCCCTACAAAAATGTCCATGAATTATAATCCACATAATAATTGCAGGATTATTTTCCTGCTGTAGCAAACTGGCTCAAATTAAAATCCTACATTTGTATGTGAATTCTCTGCCCATGATAAGAGGGAGGTAAGTAAGGGCAGACCCCTATTTGTGAGCTGGACCTTGGGCTAGGCGGCATGCACAGCTGTCTGCTGGTGAAGTTTTCCGTAAGTATTTATAGTGGACCCCATCCCTCCACTTGTGCAGTGGGACCCAGAAGGGAAAACTCCAAAAGACTATCACTTTATAAGCCATCAGCATTCTAAACAGATGACAATACTTTTAGTCCACAGCTGTAGGTCTCACACACACCAGCCACCAATTGTAAATAAATCTTCACTGCTGCTTGTCAGACTGGGCTGCAGTGCTCATATGATCACACAGTTGCTAACTCACTAATACGCTCCTATGATTCTCTGCACACATTTTTCAAGATTTATGCTACATCCTCTAATATTCAAAGACCCCTGCTATTTATAGAAACAAATGGTGGATAATGATAGCACTTCCGGGCTTCTCTCGCACTCACATTCCTCCATGGGCATGTGGACAGTGCAGCTAATCTGGGAAACAGACTGGCGGTGTGGGCCAAGGCAGTTGGCGGTTTGGTTCAAGGCAGTCCTATTGTCAGACAACTCATTTGAAATCTATGCTTTGGCTAATTTTGTTCCTGTATAGCAGAGGAGGCTGGTTGGGAGGAGCTATAGGAGGACAGGCTCATTGTAATGGCTGGAATGGAATAAATGGCACGGTATCAAACATATGGAAACCCCCATTTATTCCATTCCAGCCATTACAACTACCCTCTGTAGTGCCTTGCGGTCGAAGGCCAAGCAGTTGCCATCCCAGTGAGTGATGCAACCCATAAGGATGCACTCAATGGTGCAGCTGTAAAACCTTTTGAGGTTTTACAGGACCCATGCCAAATCTTTTTAGTCTCCTGAGGGGGAATAGGTTTTGTCATGCCCTCTTCATGACTGTCTTGGTGTGTTTGGACCATGATAGTTTGTTGGTGATGTGGATGCCAAGGAACTTGAAACTCTCAACCTGCTCCACTACAGCCCTGTTGATGAGAATGGGGGCGGTCCTCCTTTTCCTGTAGTCCACAATCATCTCCTTTGTCTTGATCACGTTGAGGGAGAGGTTGATGTACTTGCACCACACGGTCAGGTCTCTGACCTCCTCCCTATAGACTGTCTCATCGTTGTCGTTGATCAGACCTACCAATGTTGTGTCATCAGTAAACTTAATGATGATGTTGGAGTCATGCCTGGCCGTGCAGTCATGAGTGAACAGGGAGTACAGGAGGGAACTGAGCACGCAACCCTTGAGGGGCCCCCGTGTTGAGGATCAGCGTGGCGGATATGTTGTTACCTACCATTACCACCTGCTGGCGGCCCGTCGGGAAGTCCAGGTTCCAGTTGCAGAGGGATGTGTTTAGTCCCAGGGTCCTTAGCTTAGTGATGAGCTTTGAGGGCACTATGGTGTTTAACGCTGAGCTGTAGTCAATGAATAGCATTCTCACATAAGTGTTCCTTTTGTCCAGATGTGAAAGGGCAGTGTGGAGTGCAATAGAGATTGCATCATCTGTGGATCTGTTGGGGCGGTATGCAAATTGGAGTGGGTCTAGGGTTTCTGGGATAATGGTGTTGATGTGAGCATGACCAGATTTACAAAGCATTTCATGGCTACAGACGTGAGTGCTACGGGTTGGTAGTCATTTAGGCATGTTACCTTAGTGTTCTTGGGAACAGGAACTATGGTGGTCTGCTTGAAACATGGTATTGGTATTACAGACTCAGACAGGGAGAGGTTGAAAATGTCAGTGAAGACACTTGCCAGTTGGTCAGCGCATGCTCGGTGTACACATCCTGGTAATCCGCCTGGCCCTGCGGCCTTGTGAATGTTGACCTGTTTGAAGGTCTTAATCACACAGTCGTCCGGAACAGCTGATGCTCTCCTGCATGTTTCGGTGTTACTTGCTTTGAAGCGAGCTGTCACGACTCCTACCAAAGGTGGCTCCCCTTCCTCTTCACCCGATTCAGGTTCACCATTTCTTATAGACCAGGCTCCCTGAACACGAAGGCCGACGCACTGTCCCGTCTCTATGACACGGAGGATCGGCCCATCGATCCTACTCCCATCCTTCCAGCCTCTAGGCTGGTGGGACCGGTGGTATGGGAGGTGGACTCGGACATCGAGCGGGCGTTACGGGTGGAATCTGCGCCTCCTCAGTGTCCGACAGGTCGCAAGTACGTGCCGCTTGGTGTTCATGATCAATTGATTCGGTGGGCTCACACACTACCCTCTTCGGGTCATCCTGGTGTGACGAGGACAGTGCGGGGTCTCAGCGGGAAGTACTGGTGGCCCACCTTGGCAAAGGACGTTAGGTTCTATGTCTCTTCCTGTTCGGTGTGCGCCCAGAGTAAGGCTCCTAGGCACCTTCCTAGAGGGAAGTTACAGCCCCTCCCCATTCCACAACGGCCATGGTCTCACCTATCAGTGGATTTCCTGACCGATCTCCCCCCGTCTCAGGGGAACACTACGGTTCTGGTTGTTGTGGATCGGTTTTCTAAGTCCTGCCGTCTCCTCCCGTTGCCCGGTCTCCCTACAGCCCTACAGACTGCGGAGGCGCTATTTACCCATGTCTTCTGGCACTACGGGGTGCCGGAGGACATCGTCTCTGATCGAGGTTCCCAGTTCACGTCCCGGGTATGGAGGGCGTTTATGGAGCGTCTGGGGGTCTCGGTCAGCTTGACCTCCGGTTATCACCCCGAGAGTAATGGGCAGGTGGAGAGAGTGAACCAGGAGGTGGGTAGGTTTCTGCGGTCGTATTGCCAGGACCGGCCAGGGGAGTGGTCTAGGTACGTCCCCTGGGCGGAGTTGGCCCAGAACTCACTCCGTCATTCTTCTACGAACCTATCACCATTTCAGTGTGTGTTGGGCTACCAGCCGGTCCTGGCACCATGGCATCAGAGTCAGACTGAGGCTCCTGCGGTGGAGGAGTGGGTGCAGCGCTCCAAGGAGACCTGGAGAGCCGTCCAGGAATCCCTCAAGCAAGCCAGTGGACGGCAGAAGAGGGGTGCTGACCGCCACCGCAGTGAGGCCCCCGTGTTCATACCGGGGGACAGGGTCTGGCTCTCGACCCGAAACCTACCCCTCCGCTTGCCCTGCCGGAAGCTGGGGCCGCAGTGTGTGGGGCCCTTCAAAGTCCCGGGGAGGATAAACGAGGTGTGTTATAGATTACAACTCCCTTCCTATTATCGCATTAACCCCTCGTTTCATGTGTCTCTCCTCAGGCCGGTGGTAGCTGGTCCCCTGCAGGACGGTGAGGTCCCTCCGCCCCCTCTGGACATCGAGGGGCCTGCAGTACCTCGTGGACTGGGAGGGGCTCGGAGGAGAGGTGCTGGGTACCGGTGGGGGACATCTTGGACCCGTCACTGCTGAGGGGTTTCCATCGCCTCCATCCGGATCGCCCTGCGCCTCGCCCTCCGGGTTGCCCTCGAGGCCGGTGTCGGCGCGCTGCGGGAGCCGCGCGTCGGGGGGGGGGGGGGGGGGTACTGTCACGACTCCTACCGAAGGTGGCTCCCCTTCCTGTTCGGGTGGTGCTCGGCGGTCGTCGTCACCGGCCTACTAGCTGCCACTGATCCCTTTTCCCCTTTCTGTTTATTGGTTTCACCTGTTTTGTGTGTAGGCTGATTAGTCGGGTTATATTAGCCAGTAGGCCCGCCTGCTCTTTGTGCGGGATTGTTTTGTGTTGTTCTGAGCACGTTCGAGGTTGACGTGTTTTGTGCGTGGGTTTTTCTTCGGACTGTTTGAGTCCCCCTGTTTGGGGCATTTGTTTTGTGTGCGCCCTGTGTTTCGTGGGGTGGCTTATGTTCGCTTGTGTGCAATAAATAGCACTACCCTGTGCTCTCTGCTTCCTGCGCCTGACTTCGCACCCACTACGCCCAAAGCGTTACACGAGCATAGAAGTTATTTAGCTCGTCTGGTAGGCTTGTGTCACTGGGCAGCTCTCGGCTGTGCTTCCCTTTTGTAGTCTGTAATAGTTTGCAAGCCCTGCCACATCCAACAAGCGTCAGAGCCGGTGTAGTACAATTCGATCTTAGTCCTGCATTGATGCTTTGCCTGTTTGATGGTTCATCATAGGGCATAGCAGGATTTCTTATAAGCTTCCGGGTTAGAGTCCCGCTCCTTGAAAGCGGCAGCTCTACCCTTTAGCTCAGTGCGAATGTTGTCTGTAATCCATGGCTTCTGGTTGGGGTATGTACGTACAGTCACTGTGGGGACGACGTCCTTGATGCACTTGTTGATAAAGCCAGTGACTGATGTGGTGTACTCCCGGAACATTTTCCAGTCTGTGCTAGCAAAGCAGTCCTGTAGTTTAGCATCTGCTTCATCTGACCACTTTTTTATAGACTGAGTCACTGGTGCTTCCTGATTTAATTTTTTCTTGTAAGCAGGAATCAGAAGGATAGAATTATGGTCAGATTTGCCAAATGGAGGACGAGGGAGAGCTTTGTATGCGTCTCTGTGTGTGGAGTAAAGGTGATCCAGAGTTTTTTCCCTCTGGTTGCACATTTAACATGCTGATAGAAATTTGGTAAAACGGATTTAAGTTTCCCTGCATTAATGTCCCCGGCTACTAGGAGCACCGCCTCTGGGTGAGCATTTTCTTTTTGCTTATGGCGGAATACAGCTTATTGATTGTTGTCTTAGTGCCAGCCTCAGTCTGTGGTGGTATGTAAACAGCTACGAAAAATACAGATGAAAACTCTCTTGGTAGATAGTGTGGTCTACAGCTTATCATGAGATACTCTACCTCAGGCGAGAAAAACCTCGAGACTTCCTTAGATGTTGTGCACCAGCTGTTGTTTACATATTTGCATAGGCCCCTGCCCCATGTCTTAACAGAGGCTGCTGTTCTGTCCTACCGATGGAGTTTATAACCCACCAGCTGTATGTTCTTAATGTCTTAATGTCCCGTTGGTAGGATATAACTGCTTTCAGTTCGTCCCAAGTCCATGTGCACGTAATGATGGTCCCTGGACGGTGGTTAGTAGACCGGCGATGTCGAGCACTGAAGAGGGAGAGCGGGAGTAGGCATGACAGACAGGTGCTGGCAGCTGTCCAAATCCTCCCCACTTGAATTTGTAGCTATTCAAAAAATGCCTTTGAAATGGAATTAGATTCAGCCATGCATGCGACTGAAGACTCCCAATGCGACTAAATATTGGAAGAGGTACATTGATTGTGGAGAGACTTTATTTTGAAGACCTAAAATCCAATCCTGCTGCTGTACAGTAACTCGGAGTGAAGGGGAGAAAAAGCAGCGTTATACTCCTCTGAGAATAATAATGGTGATAATATGCTGAGTAGATTTCACCCCATTTCCAAAAGCGAAATATTATGTTGTGGTCGTCTTGACAACCCTATATGGGGTACACAGTAGAGGGAGCTGTGTTCAACATCAGAACTTCACACAGCTTTGTACTTCGTTTATCAGATGATTGAGTGAGCTCTCTCTGGGAGTCTGCTTTGCACCATGTTGTATTCATGAGTTCAGCTGCCACTGTCAGTAAGTACCACTGCCAGCTGGGGTTGGGGGGGAGGGAACAATCCAAACAAAGCTAAAACAAAGTTACGATAAGTCACTTCTAATGAGAACACAGCTCGAATGGAACCCCCATGACTCTGTGCGGAGATTCTGTACATTTCAAACCCTGGTCACCTCTGGGTTAGACTGATTAGCTACAGCATATTATTATTCAGTCTCCCTCTGTGAGACGCATATCACTGAGAGTTTATAGGTTCAAGAGGAGGTCACTCTGTCTTTTCGATATCACAACTCTCTGTAAATGCAGTGGAAAGCAGTCACTTCCTGAAGTCTCCTACCATCCCAGGACCAAGACAACCTTGTGACCAAAGGTCAGGTGGGGTCCCGGGTGACTGAGGGTCCAGAGCAGGGTGGTAAAAACAAAACTCTGTACAAGAAGGAAAACTGTCTCCATGGGTTCAGACTGACAAAGCTGAGACCAAAGTTATAGACTGTGTAAATAGAACAACATTGTCATCTGGTTATATGCATCTGGTTAGGTTACATATTCCACAACGCCATGTGCTGTAGTAATGCTATGGTTTGTTATGTGGTATCACACCAAATAAAAATGTCCAGACCACTGATATACATTTTACTAAACCTCTGGGGACAGCTTACCACTGTGTAAATGTAACTCCGCAGACCTCAACACACTACACTGTACAATGATATAGTCCGCTATTCATTTTAAGCGCTTACTGCATGAAGTGCTGATGTATGGAGTGGACTGAGAGTAGAATATCACTGGGTCCTGGTCAGGTTCCAATCTGTAGTATTTCAGATCTTAATCTCACCTCGCTACTGACAACTTCCCCCCTGGCGCGGGCAGAACCCACCTGCTAGTGTTGGACCCCCACATACACTCATACATATAGTGTCACGGTTTTCTAAAGTTGAACCCAGAAGCAGACCAGGACAAGGAGAGTAAGACGAAGGTGAGTATTTATTTACAAGTTTGAATGTAGTGATAGAAAAATCCAAGTGACGGAGCGGGCAGCGGAGGTGAGTTGATGGGATTGAATAGGCAGATCCAATGAAGTAACTGAAGTCACCGACGACCAGGTAGGGATGAGATGAGTGTTCCGGGTGAATGACTGTAGACAGAAAAAACGGAGGTGAGTTCAAGGCAAGCAGAACGTACAAAACAACAAAACAAACTCTATCAAACTGGAGGCTGATACACTGGCACAACATACTGTTCATGGCTAACGATCCGGCAGGGAATGGATGTCAGGTCAGTGCTTATGAAGTGGAGGGGTGATGATCAGGACCAGGTGTGCAGATAGCGGATTGGAAACAGGTGCGGTAATCAGAGATCTCCCAACCAGCTACGTCGCCCGGCAACCAGACAGGGTGCGTTCCAGGACACCGGAAAAAACACTCCAGGACAGAACACAGGCAAAAACAGACTCAGGAAGCGGGATTCGTGACATATAGTACACCTCTATCATCATCTGTAGGGCTTCCAACATTGGAGTTGGACAGAATGTATTCTTACTCTTATCACAAAAGCAAAGGGAGATTAAATGGTTCCTGAAATGTCAGGGTTATCAAGATAGCTTCCTTGTACAGTGCTCCTTCAAATTATAAGGCTATCTGGTAGTCTGAGTCACAGAAGAGACTTCTGTGATTCGTAGAGTGGTATATTTTGAGTTGATGATCCACATCCTTTGGCAACATTACATGACATAATTATCTGCCACCTTACAAGGAAGGGTATGTGAAGTCCGACAATGAGTGAGCAGCAGGGTTCATGGAAAGGCTGGTATAAAATTAGAAATCAGACTCTTGACCAAGTTGAAAGTTCTAAACAACAAGAAGCCAGGCCAGGGTTTTTTAGCAGGAATCAGATTGACCATGACTTGACTTCCCCTAACATCATCATGCCTCTCCTCTCACAATCCAATTCAATTCCCAGTCAAACAGCAATTAAAATGAATGAGCAAAATGTATGGCATGTTTGTATCTATCTTCGCAAGCCTATGTGCTAATGTCTAATACGTGGCTATGGGTCTAGCAAACTGACATCAGTGGCCAGCTGCAGTCCTCTGTCAAGCTGGCCAGTCTCAAATGCCTTTCTAGTGGAATGACGATGAAGTCACTTCCCTCAAAGCGAGAGATGAAGAGACATCTACGAGGGAGAGTGAAGGAAGGAGAAAGGGGGAGAGAGGAAAGTGTGTGAGCAGGGGGATTAATGCTGACTGTGTTTTATTCTTTTGGTATTTACAGCCTATTTTCTCCCTAAGCATGAAACACTCAACTATTTTGGTTGTCATCAGTTTCCCAGAAAACACATACTGTCATAACCTCTAAAAGTCAGAAAAAATGGGGCGAGGACTAAATTCTTGCAAGAGAAAAAAAAAGACAGCTCACAAAATTGTCTGTAGGACGATTAGACTTATCTTACAGTAAATATAATATTTTTTTCTATATAACATGCTAATAAGCCTTTATATTAGTAAAGGTGAGTTGAAAGATGTGTTATATTCTGAACACAAATTTCAAATGGTCCCTCATTCGGGTGAAAATACACATAGTACAGCGGCTCTTACAAAGCTGAATTGAATCAGCTGACCTGCTATAATTTCAAGGACTTTAATTCCCTTTGTTAGGAGCAGTCCAATAGCAAGGGCTGGAAATGATTCTGTGTTGCTTCAGATGCAGCTGTTCAAGCTGATAATGAGTGAAGAATCCAGAGACACTCTAAATCGCTCTGTGTATGTGCGTGTCTGTGTGTGTGCACTTGTGTGTGTTTGTGCATGTCTTGGTCCTGCTGTACATCCAATGTACCACACCTTCCACTCTTCAGTGTGTAGGCAAGCTGGATGATTTCATGAAGGGTGGAATGTTAACTAGCATGGTGGCAATGCATTGCTTCCCTTGATCATTTTCTATGAGGCACACTTTTCAGGGATGTAAAATCACCCACAGCATTTTGCTGACAATGGGTTATTCACTCAAACGATCACATCAGTCATCTCCATTCAACATTCTTGAGATACTTTTTTTTAAGGAAGTGCACATACTGATCTATGGCAGACAGAGATAATATAGTAATATTTCACTGGTCTCTGACAGACAGGGATAATATTAATATTTCACTGTGATCTCCTATCTGGTAAGAAGGCAAATGTAATCCATCTCGCTCTAGTCCCTTATTTTGTTGTCATGAGAACAGAGGTGATGTTGTTATGAAACCAAACATGAGGACCCGCACTGCTGTTTCCATCACTGGAAGATTGCTTAGCTAAATTAGTTAAGTGATCTCATGGTTCACTGTCTTATCACTTGGGCTTTGGCTGCCAGTGAAGTGATGCCACCGACACACAGTAAATCAGATGATTTAGAGACAAGCGCTGCCAGAGAAACTTACAAGACCACAAGGGAATGCAGAATGACAATCTGAGTTCTAGACAGACTGGAGTAGAGGAGAGACATCCACAGGCAGTCATTTTATTCAATCCTTTATTTAACTAGGAAAGTCAGTTAAGAACAAATTCATATTTACAATGACGGCCTACCCCGGCCAAAACCTAACGACGCTGGGCCAATTGTGCGCCGCCCTATGGGACTCCCAATCACGGCCAGTTGTGATACAGCTTGGAATCTAACCAGGGTCTGTAGTGACGCCTCTAGCACTGAGATACAGTGCCTTAGACTGCTGCGCCACTCGAGAGCCCCTGGGTTCCCGAGTGTTCATACGTAATACCCGTTAACTACCCAACGTGTCAGTAATCTGTCCAAGAAGGTACACTCCATTAAAATCATTCCAGCTTGTTAATGGAGGTTAAGGAGGACATGTAAAATTGTCCAGAATAATATCCTTATTATTACCAAAAAAATGAGATCCTTGTAAATTGTCCTCTCAGAAATTGGCATTTATATGCAACAGGACCTCACTATGTCTTTAGTTGTTCTGAACGCTATTGGCACTGTCAAAAATATTTCAAAACAAACTTACCTATGAGCTGTCTATTACAAATGACAATAGACATTTTAAACCCCTTGTTCATCCCCCACATAACACAGGATTTCTGTGTGGAGTTCCTATCACCGATGACAATGATGTGATGACGCAAAGCCACTGAAGCCCTCCCTAATCCGCATGGACAGCAGACATTTATTGTATCATCGCAGAGGGGAATACTCTTTAGATCTGATTCAAAATAACTTACAATAAAAAGAGTGGAAAAAGTTATTAATGAAACGCTCCTTAGTCCGCCTAGGGATGAATGGTACCACAGGCTGGCGGAGCCCACATCATATGTATATGCCATTTAACAGATGCTTTTATCCAAAGCGACTTACAGTCATGCGTGCATACATTGTACTTATGGGTGGCGATGGGAATCAAACCCACAACCCTTGGCGTTGCAAGCGCCATGCTCGACCGACTGAGCCACATGGGACCACTGGCTGCCACTGGAGTAACAGAAGGGGTGAGGCAGCTCCACTGTTTACTTTGTGCCTTCAAATATGGAAGCTCTTATCAGAATAAAGCCCTTTGGGTACAGCTATTGTTTTCACCTGGGAAAACGTCTAAGTGGAGAGACAAGATATTATCTGTCCATGTAATATACTGTATGTCTCCTTAGTTTAAGAAGGAGAGATATTTGTGAACACTAATTACTTCAATTGAACTTGTTCAACTTGTTCTTAGTTCAACTGTCATTCAACTTGAACACGTTGGACATGTTTCAAAGATTTTCAGTCCTGAGAAAGTTGAATAACCATTGCAGGGGTCGGCAACAGGTGGCCCGCGGGCCAAAAACCAGCATGCCATCGTTTCTTTTATCATAAAAGATTGAAATCACCAGGAATTCTGCTGAAAATGAGTTTAATTGAGGAAATCTGTTCACCAGAAATTAAAAAAAGATGTGAACCAGTCTCAATGTAATCAAGGTATAAAATTATTGTATTTGAAAATACAATCTCTATCTGTGCTTAGTTGTGGTCAATTTGCAGTGTACCAATTATTTAATTTATGTTCCGGCCCCCCTGACAATCCGCTCCGACAAAAATCTAGTTGCTTACCCTTGAACTATTCTCTTTACTCTGTTTTGTTACTCTGCTTTTGGTACATTTAAGAGTTCCTCTAGAGAGAGAGGGAGCTAAAGCTTTCTTCTGGTAAAAGATGTCATCAATTAACCTCCTAATGTACCATTTCCTGAGTTGAGCCTGGACCGGACGTCAGAGCGAGTGGCAACAAAACAAATGTTCTTAACCAACTCACTGATCCACAATGTGTTCCACACTGACCCATTCATGACTGGGTCAACCTCTACACACATGGGTTAGTGGATGTTATCAAGAATGAATCAATACTGAACCATAGACTGCAACAGAAATGTATGTTTAATTCTAAGTAACATCTTATTCATTATAGAGAACTACTGTATATAAAGTCATTCTCAGTAGACACAACTCTTTCATGAAATACAGCAGTGAATGTAGCAATTCATTCCACTTTATGAATGGAATTTTTCCTTACCTGTTCTCAATGGTTCCAAATCCCAGGTGACGACAGGTTAAAAGGTGAATATCTGAGTTACTGAGAATCAAGTCCCACAGTAAAAACAGGGTCTCCTCAATGTCTCAATGTACTTCAGTTACCTTGACTGTGTGTGTCAAAAAGAGACACCATGATAAAGGTAGATTTGTCAAAAGATATTTATCCTCTCTCCTGTTACTCTTCTCTTTTACCTTGCTTCTCCTCTTCTCTCCTGTCAAAGTTACAGAGGCAATGAAAAGCCATCTGAAGATAAACCCCAAGCTTTGTCCTAACCCAGGGGTTTGGGCCAGCAGAGTCACAGTGAGGCGATGCGTGAGTGAGTGAGTGAGTGAGCGAGCGAGAGAGTGAGAGAGACCAGCAGACAAGAGGAGGTGGTCAGAGTTGCTTCAACTGTCACTTTTTGCCACAGTTTTCTCTTCAAATAGAGATATCCAGAGATAGATGGAGAGGAGGGTAGATACTCTAAGTGCAGACAACCTTTGTCAGAAGCCAAGACCCTGCCTTTTCCCCTGTTGTTCCTGGGCAGGAGAGTGTAGAACTCTTGAGTGTAGTGGAGAGCTATATTTAACAAGTGTTCTCAGTCACTCATGGCTGTTAGCAGCTGAGCAGATTGAAGGAGGCTTTTCCAAGCCTCTCAGACAGCTAAACTATCCCACTCTGAAGCAGGCAGGGGAAGTCCAGCTCAACCACTCCCACCAGAGCAGAGGCAGGGTTAGCAATAAGAGCTCAATCTCTGCCTGGTTAGTCAATGCAGTCATCTTTTCTAAGAAACAAATGAGAAAATTGCAGATAAATAATATGAGATCACCATTTTGCCTTCAACCATTTAAGCAGGGATGGGGTGTTACTGATTAAATGTAATCAGTTATATGTCATCTGATTACAAACAAAGTATTGCCCTGTAATCAGTTACATTACAAGCAAAAATATTGCAATCTGATTAAGAATACTTTTGAAAAACTAGATGATTACTTCTTGGATTACTTATAAATTCAGGAAGTATGTTTGCATAAAAATGTATTATGACACCTTCCTGCTTTCAAAATGACACCTGAGCGAGTCTGACCACAAGTCAGAGACCACTATGATGAGCACAAGTCAGAGACCACTATGATGAGCACAAGTCAGAGACCACTATGATGACACACCAAATGATGAGCACAAGTCAGAGACCACTATGATGAGCACAAGTCAGAGACCACTATGATGAGCACAAGTCAGAGACCACTATGATGTAGTGCACTACATAGGGAATAGGTTGCCATTTGGGACGCAGCTCAGATGCCATATTTCAACAAGGAGACCAAATGGCAACCTATTCCCTATGTAGTGCACTACTTTTGACCAGAGCCTTATGGACCCAGGTCAAAGGTAGAGCACTAAATTGGGAATAGGGTGCTAATTGGGACACAACCCTTTACTTACTGTAATGCTATTCAGTACTTCAGAAACAGATGTATATGTTCACATGGAGGTCCTGCTAATGCACAACTTATTCTACTTGAATGTTAACATCTACACGCCCCAATGAAGTCATAAAGTTGGTGCGAGAGCCGATGTTGTTGTTTTAAAAGGATCATTCTATATTTTTAGCCCAGAGCTGATGGTGATCCTTACATTGAGATTCAGTGTTGCACTTGTGGTTAACATGAGTCACTTGAGAGACATGGCTGTTAAAGTGACCAAACTGTTTCAAAGTCCAAGTATTTTATTACTCTAGTGGTTGGTGAGAATGTTTATGTGTAGATGACATACTGCTGTTTCCCTACAATTCTATCCTAATTCTATCCATCTTTTTTCATTATTATGTCCACCTTCAATCTTCATTCTGACATGTAGCCTAACAACAGTAACATGACAACTGGAAGTTTGTTGTTCATTTATTTTAAGTCTTTCCGGAACATGAAGGGCGAAGGTGCAATCTGCTCATAACTGTGGCTATGGTTACAGTCTTCCTTACCCTGCTAATGCACAGGGAGCGGAAACCAAAGCACTGTTCATTACTAACAATTGAGTCAGGGCCTCTCCTCTCTGCTTCCTAATGCTCCAAGATGGTTATCATGGTCAGGACCTCTGTTGGGCAATTCATCTGGGGTTAATCTACAGGATACTCATCCGGTCAGTATCTTCATAAGTTATTTTTACCAGCTGAATAAAACTGCAGGGTGCATTGAATCAAGCTCTGTCATTCCATCTAGCTAACAGCGACATTGGTGTGTTCCATTGGGAGACATGCTACATATAGAATTTGATACGGCCCTCAATAGACCAATCCACTGCTCAGTGAGATAAATAGGTAAATGAGGCAGTGAGGCAGCTCTCTGTCACATAGCAACCAGACCTATTTTGGGGAAGTGTTTAAATGTGCTTGTAAAATCAAGGTCCATGTAATGTTTTATGGGCAAGGAAAACAAAAACAACATTGGATACATTGTTCTGAATCCTACCTATTTGGATGAGGTTCAACACTTGTTTTAGATCCCCCCCCACCATGGGGATCCAGAGGTTCACAAATGACATGTTGCCCTGTGTCAATCACATCTATCTATCTTCACAAGAGATTGTTTCAGCGTCTGTAGCATGTCACATTTGGCGAAGGAAAATGTATCAATTTAAGTACACATTTACTCGGTTTGTGTCTGGAAACAGGGGTTTTGTGACTTTCATTAAGGCGGATTCACTGTCCTCTTTAATGCAAAATATAAATCCTGCAACATCTGTTTTGCAGTTTTTTAGGTGAGTGATGTCATGCTAGTCAGTGTAACTAGTGCACCATTATGTGCCAAACAAAATAGTTTCCTATTAAGCTGCAACATAATGTAACATCATCTTTCCGATATGTGTAACGTCTAACTGGTGGGGAGATGGATAGAGTAGTGGAGTAAGATTTTATACACTCAAAATTAGTTTGAGGAAATCACTCATCACCAGTCAGTAGTAGGCGAGATTCAGTTATAACACTGAGAGACATTAAATAAGGCGAATGTCTGCACGGCACACGTCAGAGCTTACATAATATGTAATTCAGTCCCTGGAAAAAACTGACCAACCCCCCCCCCCCCCCCTAAATAGACATTGGTATCTTTAGCCTTATGTATCAAATCCCTCATCTGTGGTATATTACAGGGAACATAGAACCCTTTCAGTTATTATCATACATCAATGTTACAGGCTGTTAGGCTATGAATACATATCATTAATTATATTTCCAAGCTTTACTGCTTCACCATAATCAAGTTTTGGTGGAGAAAATGGATAGGCTACTTGACCATGTGTCTATACAGTGGAAATACATGATGTATTAAGCCTATGTTACGCCTATGCTGTAACGGCTTTCATATTCGTCCTCCTCCTCGGACGAGGAGAGGCGAGACGGATCGGACCAATACGCGGAGTGGTTAGTGTTCATAATGATTTAATATAACAAAACTGAACACTGAATTACAAAACAAATAAACGAAGTGCAGAAACCTATACAGTACCGTGTGGTGAAAAACACAAACACGGAAACAAACACCCACAAAACACACGTGAAACCCAGTCTGCCTAAGTATGATTCTCAATCAGGGACAACGATTGACAGCTGCCTCTGATTGAGAATCATACCAGGCCGAACACAAAAATCCCAACATAGAAAATCAACCATAGACAAACCCACCCAACTCACGCCCTGACCAACTAAAATAAATACAAGACAAAGGAAAACAGGTCAGGAACATGACATGCATTGGAGAAATGCGAGAGCTGGGGACTATAAGGTGCTATCTGCATTTGTCTAAATTGAGTTATTGACATAGCCTTGTTCTGTTTAATGTTCTCTACCTAAATAGTACTCTAAATAGCCCAATTAATGTGGTTAAATTCAAAATAATACTCTATACAAATTGCTGACACCATTCAAACCACTGAGGGTTCGGAACTTTAAAGCCAATTATCTCCTAAATATATTTTTGTAGATAGAACCTTATAGTCCCAAGCTCTCGAAATCTGGAAGCATTTCAGGACATGCCACTACACACCGCACATTTTACAGATTTGTATCTGATTATTTAAGATAAATGGATTATTTTCTAATGAAATGGAAAGTTATTACATACAGGTAACTGCCAAAATAATGGAAACACTTGAGTAAATGAGGGATACAACGTATATTGAAAGCAGGTGCTTCCATACATACTTCCATAATTAAGCAATTAACATCCCATTATGCTTAAGTTCATGTATAAAAATGCTGGGCAGGCCATTATTTTGGAGTCCATGCTATCCGGGACCTTACCCTATTGAAGTTGACATTTAAAATGGTAAGGGTAGGGGTAAAGGTTAGGGTTAGGGATGTCCCAAGAATCCCGGATAACATTAAGCATTATTGCGTGATGCCATCACGTCAGTATGGACCAACATCCCTGTGGAATGTTTCTGACACCTTGTTGAATGCCCCAAAGAATTCAGGCTGTTCTGGAGGCAAAGGGACTCCAACCCGATACTAGATGGGTGTACCTAATATGCCATGGCAGTCTCAGTCACCAGATCTCAACCCAATTGAATACTTAAGGGGGATTCTGGAGCGGTGCCTGAGACAGCACTTTCGCCCACCATCAACAAAACACCAAATTATGGAATTTCTCATGGAAGCAGGGGTAAAAGTAAGCCGGAGCGGTCCAGTCCTCCGGGAAAATAAATAGTGGGGGTATGCCGTACCGTCTGAACATGAGCCTATATCACAATAATTAAAGCAAAGATGCCAAGAAAACTGTAGGCTATTATACGATTTATCATTACCGCATTTCTTGAAAAATGAGTGTATCGTCTTCGGAAGAAAAAAAACATTTTGCGAAGGCAGAAATGAGTGGCCGAGACGGAGACGCGCAAGGACAGCAGCGGACACATCAATTCAGGTTAAAAGTGTAGCCCTATTTGACAATTACCGAATTTCATTCATTAAACTTTTTGGTGTTTTGCAACATATGTATCTTTCCATTCATCAAATGGCATGTGCAGTGTATGGATGCGGGAATTATTTTAGAGTGAATGTGCGCAGGTAACCAGGCTTACAGAAGCCTTTTAAAGTGATTGTCACATCCTGATCTGTTTCACCTGTCTTTGTGCTTGTCTCCACCCCCTCCAGGTGTCGCCCATCTTCCCATTATCCCCTGTGTATTTATACCTGTGTTCTCTGTTGTCAGTTCTTACCAGCATGTTTTCCTGGCTTCCTTTTTCTTAAGTTCTGTTTCCTAGTTTTCCCGGTTCTGACTTCTGCCTGCCGAGCCTGCCTGGCGTCCTGTACCCGCCTGACTTAGACCTGATCACGAACCCCTGCCTGTCCTTGACCTGCCCTTTGCCTGCCCCGTGTTTACAATAAATAATCTGAGAACTGTACTATCTGCATCCTGTGTCTGCATCTGGGAAAACATCACGACTGGTTGTGTTTATGCCACATTAAAAGGTAATACATTTTCAAAGTATGTGCACACATAGGAGGTCCCATACCGGGAATAAATTAAATCTAGTTTCACCCCTCCATGGAAGAATGGTGTCGCATCCCTCCAATAGAGTTCCAGACACTTATAGAATCTATGCCAAGGTGCATTGAAGCTATTCTGGTTTGTGGTGGCCCAACGCCCTATTAAGACACTTTATGTTGGTGTTTTCTTTATTTTCTCAGTTACCTGTATATTTGTATAGCAGCTAATTCATTCTGGGGTATAACGACTTCAGTCAGACCTGCTTGACAAATTTTGTGTGCCGGTACTGTTTATATTTAGGTGGAGGACCTCCACAATACCTTTGACCTAATATTCTATAAGAGGAACATCTTGGCACTCTTTATTCTATTTCAGACACCTCAATGCATTATTTCAAATGATATGTGAGCAAAACATACAAATAACAATTTTCATTAAAGTATAATTTTTAGAAAGTACTGTTACTGACCACATTACTGTCACGCCCTGGCCTTAGTTATCTTTGTTTTCTTTATTATTTTGGTTAGGTCAGGGTGTGACATGGGGGATTTTGTATGTTTATGGGGTGTTTTCTAGTCTAGGTGTTTTGTATGTCTATGGTTGCCTAGATTGGTTCTCAATTAGAGGCAGCTGTTTATCATTGTCTCTGATTGGGAACCATATTTAGGCAGCCATATTCTTTAGGGATTTCGTGGGTTATTGTCTATGTTAGGTGCCTGTGTCTGCACTGTTTATATATAGCGTCACGTTCGTTGTTTTGTATAGTTTGTCAAGTGTTTTTTGTTTCATTAAAAGAAGAATGTATTCACTTCACGCTGCGCCTTGGTCCTCCTCTCTTCCTCCATACGACGAACGTGACAATTACAACATAAAAAAACTTAAATATATGTAATTTTGTCCTTAAAACATTTAATTTAAATATTGTAGAATTCCATTCATTCCTATGGAGACTGCTTCTACTGAGGAGTGACAATATGGCTGACCGGTGGCTTCAAAGCCTCTCATTGCCAATACATAGCATCAGCAATGCACGGTTTATATACATCATTGGCTCTAGCCAACAGCTCCCAGATACAGTGCGGGTAGACTATACTTGATGTGATTATTATTATTTGTCAAATGGCAGTCGAGCATCGATCATCATGTCACCAGAATAAGACCTCAATATTTATTGGAAAGGGGCATAAAGCTCATCCATGTGCACTTTCGCCACACTGAAGTTCATCGTAATGTATTTAATCTGTAGCCTAATAAACTGCGTTGTTTCCCGGGTCGTAGGACCACACACCATATCATCACGCGACTCCAAGTTTACTTTGATATGATGGTTATTATATTAATATTTGTGCATAAAGGCAGTTCCACAGTCGTTTCTCGCATAATAAATCTTACCTGCACAAAAATATCCCACCATGTCGAACGAACAAGTGATCTGTGGCATTTATAAAATGTTACCATAACTTCCTGTTTCCATCACAGCTGTTGTGATTTTTACAGTATGACAGTATTTATACAGTATTTACTTGCATCAAAACTGTGGATGGAAACATGGTTAGTGAGAAGAGCAAAAATCTATTTATTTTATCTTTGCTTTCTAAAATAATTAGAAATAGGCATATATTTCCTATTATTAACTTCATTTCCACGATCATTGCAGAATAAATTCTCTCTTTTAATTGGACCCATTTCACAGTAGTAAATGGATAACCTATTGTAGGATTACTTCCTGAATAATTATTTCATTCATTATATTGCAGCTATACACATTATATGGCAGTTTTGTAACATTATAGATATATATTTTATTATAGTTTTGATATCAAAATCAAATCAAATCAAATGTATTTATAGAGCCCTTCTTACATCAGCTGATATCTCAAAGTGCTGTACAGAAACCCAGCCTAAAACCCCAAACAGCAAGCAATGCAGGTGTAGAAGCACGGTGGCTAGGAAAAACTCCCTAGAAAGGCCAAAACCTAGGAAGAAACCTAGAGAGGAACCAGGCTATGAGGGGTTGTCACGCCCTGACCATAGTTTGCTTTGTATGTTTTATGTTTTGTTTGGTCAGGGTGGGATCTGAGTGGGCATTCTATGTTGTATGTCTGGTTTGTCTATTTCTATGTGTTTGGCCTGATATGGTTCTCAATCAGAGACAGGTGTTTTGCGTTGTCTCTGATTGGGAACCATATTTAGGTAGCCTGTTTTGTATTGTGGGTTGTGGGTTATTGTCTATATGTTAGTTGCTTGTGTCTGCACTGTTTATATATAGCGTCACGTTCGTTTGTTGTTTTGTAAGTTTGTCAAGTTTTCTTCGTTTCTTCTTTAATAAATAGAAGAATGTATTCACTTCACGCTGCGCCTTGGTCCTCCTCTCTTCCACATTACGACGACCGTGACAAGGGTGGCCAGTCCTCTTCTGGCTGTGCCGGGTGGAGATTATAATAGAACATGGCCAAGATGTTCAAATGTTCATAAATGACCAGCATGGTCAAATAATAATAATCAGAGTAGTTGTCGAGGGTGCAGCAAGTCAGCACCTCAGGAGTAAATGTCAGTTGGCTTTTCATAGCCGATCATTAAGAGTATCTCTACCGCTCCTGCTGTCTCTAGAAAGTTGAAAACAGCAGGTCTGGGACAGGTAGCACGTCCGGTGAACAGGTCAGGGTTCCATAGCCGCAGGCAGAACAGTTGAAACTGGAGCAGCAGCACGGCCAGGTGGACTGGGGACAGCAAGGAGTCAGCATGCCAGGTAGTCCTGAGGCATGGTCCTAGGGCTCAGGTCCTCCGAGAGAGAGAAAGAAAGAGAGAATTAGAGAGAGCATAATTAAATTCACACACGACACCGGATAAGACAGGAGAAGTACTCCAGATATAACAAACTGACCCTAGCCCCCCGACACATAAACTACTGCAGGATAAATACTGGAGGCTGAGACAGGAGGGGTCAGGAGACACTGTGGCCCCATCCGATGATACCCCCGGACAGGACCAAACAGGAAGGATATAACCCCACCCACTTTGCCAAAGCACAGCCCCCACACCACTAGAGGGATATCTTCAACCACCAACTTACCATCCCGAGACAAGGCCGAGTATAGCCCACAAAGATCTCCGCCACGGCACAACGCCAACCCAGACAGGAAGATCACGTCAGTGACTCAACCCACTTAAGTGAAGCACCCCTCCTAGGGACGGCATGAAAGAGCACCAGTAAGCCAGTGACTCAGCCCCTGTAATAGGGTTAGAGGCAGAGAATCCCAGTGGAGAGAGGGGAACCGGCCAGGCAGAGACAGCAAGGGCGGTTCGTTGCTCCAGAGCCTTTCCGTTCACCTTCACACTCCTGGGCCAGACTACACTCAATCATATGACCCACTGAAGAGATGAGTCTTCAGTAAAGACTTAAAGGTTGAGACCGAGTCTGCGTCTCTCACATGGGTAGGCAGAACATTCCATAAAAATTGAGCTCTATAGGAGAAAGCCCTGCCTCCAGCTGTTTGCTTAGAGATTCTAGGGACAATTAGGAGGCCTGCGTCTTGTGACCGTAGCGTACGTGTAGGTATGTACGGCAGGACCTAATCGGAAAGATAGGTAGGAGCAAGCCCATGTAATGCTTTGTAGGTTAGCAGTAAAACCTTGAAATCAGCCCTTGCCTTAACAGGAAGCCAGTGTAGGGAGGCTAGCACTGGAGTAATATGATAAAAAATGTTGGTTCTAGTCAGGATTCTAGCAGCCGTATTTAGCACAAACTGAAGTTTATTTAGTGCTTTATCCGGGTAGCCGGAAAGTAGAGCATTGCATTAGTCTAACCTAGAAGTAACAAAAGCATGGATACATTTTTCTGCATCATTTTTGGACAGAAAGTTTCAGATTTTTGCAATGTTACGTAGATAGAAAAAAGCTGTCCGTGAAACAGTCTTGACATGTTCATCAAAAGAGAGATCAGGGCCCAGAGTAACGCCGAGGTCCTTCACAGTTTTTTTTGAGACGACTTTACAACCATCAAGATTAATTGTCAGATTCAACAGAAGATCTCTTTGTTTCTTGGGACCTAGAACAAGCATCTCTGTTTTGTCTGAGTTTAAAAGTAGAAAGTTTGCAGTCATCCACTTCCTTATGTCTGAAACACAGGCTTCTAGCGAGGGCAATTTTGGGGCTTCACCATGTTTCATTGAAATGTACAGCTGTGTGTCATCCGCATAGCAGTGAAAGTTAACATTATGTTTTCGAATGACATCCCCAAGAGGTAAAATATATAGTGAAAACAATAGTGGTCCTAAAACGGAACCTTGAGGAACACCGAAATGTACAGTTTATTTGTCAGAGGACAAACCATTCACAGAGACAAACTGATATCTTTCCGACAGATAAGATCTAAACCAGGCCAGAACTTGTCCATGTAGACCAATTTGGGTTTCCAATCTCTCCAAAAGAATGTGGTGGTCGATGGTATCAAAGGCAGCACTAAGGTCTAGGAGCACGAGGACAGATGCAGAGCCTCGGTCTGACGCCATTAAAAGGTCATTTACCACCTTCACAAGTGCAGTCTCAGTGCTATGATGGGGTCTAAAACCAGACTGAAGCATTTCGTATACATTGTTTGTCTTCAGGAAGGCAGTGAGTTGCTGCGCAACAGCTTTTTCAATTTTTTTTGAGAGGAATGGAAGATTCGATATAGGCCGATAGTTTTTTATATTTTCTGGGTCAAGGTTTGACTTTTTCAAGAGAGGCTTTATTACTGCCACTTTTAGTGAGTTTGGTACACATCCGGTGGATAGAGAGCCGTTTATTATGTTCAACATAGGAGGGCCAAGTACAGGAAGCAGCTCTTTCAGTAGTTTAGTTGGAATAGAGTCCAGTATGCAGCTTGAAGGTTTAGAGGCCATGATTATTTTCATCATTGTGTCAAGAGATATAGTACTAAAACACTTAAGTGTCTCTCTTCATCCTAGGTTCTGGCAGAGTTGTGCAGACTCAGGACAACTGAGCTTTGGAGGAATACGCAGATTTAAAGAGGAGTCCGTAATTTGCTTTCTAATGATCATGATCTTTTCCTCAAAGAAGTTCATGAATTTATTACTGCGGAAGTGAAAGCCATCCTCACTTGGGGAATGCTGCTTTTTAGTTAGCTTTGCGACAGTATCAAAACATTTTTGGGATTGTTCTTATTTTTCTCAATTAAGATATGTGGTGAATCTGTGTTTTAGGAAATAACTGTGTCTACCTATTTATTTACCTGGTAACTATTTATCTGTTTTCCTATTGGCCAGTGCTTTAATTGTGTAGTTTAAATTATATTGATACAGGAAGTGACAATTCTAGTGTGGTGCCTGCTAAATAGTTATCCATCTCCATCCAGTCATTGCTCCTACAGAAAGTCATCCATCCATCTGTACTCAGACCCTGAACTTACACTATTTTAAGTATTTTGCTCTGCAATCCGATTGGCAGTTTAACGGTAGAACAGACGGGTCACCTTTTCCATTGATGTTTGTAGGTTACTATGTCTGAATACTATAATGTCAAATTTGTTGAGTAGACAATATTTAATTTGTAAAAAATACATAAAGTTATATCGTAACTACCATCAGAAGCACCAGCCCAGACAGTAGGTCCACTTACTACAGGAACATCCATGTAAACTCCATCAGTCCTCACTGTAGTTCTACCAATCTGTCTTATGGCCTCTGCATATGATACATCATGACTGATCCTATATATCTCTAAGCCTCTCTAGCCTCTCTCTGTACCTGGCATCCACCAAATGCTGCACTGTGTTCTCCTCCACAATTACAGCACTTAACCTTCACATTGCTTCCACATTCACCGTAATCATGTGCTCCTCCACACTTGGCACAGCTTTTCTTTCCTTTACACTGAACATGTCCCATTCTTTGGAATTTAAAACACTGCAGTGTATATGGGACAAATTCTCTAACATTAAAACTAAGGAATCCTATCTGTACTTTTCCCAGCAAGACTTTCTCAAACCTCAGCGTCACTGATAAGCTTTCACTTCTTTGACCCTCTTTCCTACTGATCAACCTTTTGACCTCAATCACTCTGCCTCCCTTCACATTTTCTTTAATATCAACTGTGGACATAGATATTGGGACCCCAGTGATGACTCCCCTCAATCTAGCATAAGCACTAGGTACATGGCTTTTAATCTTCTTCTATTCAGCTTTTTCATTTGCAGAATGTTTTCTTGCTGAGCCTGGCTACCACACAATATTAACAATCGACCATTTCTGATGAACCAGGCTAATTTCACTTCACCAACCTTTCTCTATGGCATTAGTTAGTCGAATAGGGTGTAAGTGAGGCCCTGTGGTCTTATCAAACACTATCACCACTTTCCACATCCAACACATCACTACTCGTTTCCTACCTTGGCCCTCTTTGTGCTTTCTTTACTAGACTATCCACTGCTTTCTGTATCATGATCTCTCTTCTTCCTATGTCTTTCCACTACTGACCATTTCGGTCCTTGACCCTCATCTTCCCGCTCCATACCATCAGAGCTGACACCCATATTGTCCTGATTCCAGGACAGCTGTTGCTTCACCATCTTTTTCTCCATTTCCTCCATTTCGTCTGCACTACTCGCCACCATTTCCAACCCCCAGCCCTCTCTCACACTCAAACTCTGCCCCCGTGGATCTGAGCCACATTAGTGTATGACTTTCGGCTGTCGCAGATGCACCTCTCCCGACTTCACTTCTCGACTTTCGTTGAGTTGCTTGCTTTCGCCTTGTCACTCAAACGCACCCATTGTTTCAGAATTAGCAGGCAGTGCAGCATATTTAGGTTGGGAAAATCTGAATGCAAAACATTATTGCATTGAAACAATCTGTTTACAGGTCCACAACAATTTGCAATTGTTTTTGGCTTGCAGAAACGGTCAGCTATAGCAAGTGTCACTGCAAAAGCAAACATTCTGACAACCCTTTGAAAGACATTTGATCAAGTTCGCCATGCATTGCGATTTACTTTAGATACTGTTTTGGCCTAATTCCAATACTTACAAGTATACAGCCAATAAGAGCGTTATTGTCACCATAAAATGTGAATGATGGGCGTTTTTCCACACGGCGTTATAATGCTCGTTCATGCGGGCCAGTTTTACGACAGGTCTGATTTATAATGGGAAATATGTATGGCATGTGGCAAGTTTATAAATCTCAATCAGTGGCGACCTGTCATTCAGGGCAGGTGGGGAAGAGCCCCAACTGTTTTGAGCACCACATGTTTAGGTAAAAAAATATCTATATACAGTAACTGTCACGTCTGCTCCCGGAGCGCCAGGCTGCCCAGCATTACTCACTCCTGCCACCATCATTACGCACACCTGCCTCCCTGTCACACGCTTCAGCAATTATTGGACTCAATCACCTCTGTCATTACCTCTCCTATATTTGTCAGTTCCCCAGCTCTGTTCCCCCGCTGCTGCATTGTTTGTCGTCTGTGTCACGTTCGCTGAAATAATCATCAGACCAAGGTGCAGCGCGATATGGTTTCCACATATTTAATAGAGAAACACACAAAAACAAAACAATAAAAACATTTACGAACTGTGACGACAATGGAGTGCTGACATGCAACTACACATAAACAATATCCCACAAAACACAGGTGGAAAAAAGCTACTTAAATATGATCCCCAATTAGAGACAACGATAGCCAGCTGCCTCTAATTGGGAATCATACCAAACACCAACATAGAAAACAAAACTAGAACCACACATAGAAAATATAAACTAGACTAACCCCCCAGTCACACCCTGACCTACTCCTACCATCGAAAATAAGGACTCTCTATGGTCAGGAGGTGCGGACTCCGGCCGCAAAACCTGAAACCAAAAGGGAGGGTTAGGGAGGGTGTCTAGTGTCGGTGGCGGCTCTGGTGCAGGACGAAGAACCCTCTCATCCCGCGGATCCGCCAGCATCGGGGGCGGCTCTGGTGCGGGACGAAGAACCCGCTCAGCTCGCGGATCCACCATCTTTGGTGGCGGCTCTGGTGCGGGCCGAAGAATCTGCTCATCCTGCGGATCCAGCCATGGACAGGCTGAACACTGTGCCTGGACTGGACCTAGATGCCGAGGAAGGCTCCTGCCATGGAGCGGGACTGGACACCGGCCCTGGCCTGGACATCGGTGCAGAGGAAGACTCGTACCGTGCTCGGACTAGGCATCGGAGGAAGGCAGAGGAAGGCTCCTGTCCTGGAGCTGGAGGTTCTGGACCGTGGACCGTCGCAGGAGATTCCGGACCGTGGACCGTCTCAGGAGGTTCCGGGCTGTGGACCGTCTCAGGAGGTTCCGGACTGTGGACCGTGTCAGGAGGTTCCGGGCCGTGGACCGTCTCAGGAAGTTCCGGGCCGTGGACCGTCTAAGGAGGTTCCGGGCCGTGGACCGTCTCAGGAGGTTCCGGGCCGGGGACCGTCTCAGGATGTTCCGGACTGTGGACCGTCGTTGGAGGTTCCAGACTGTGGAACGTCGCCGGAAGCTCTGGACTAGGAACTGTCGACTCTGGCACTCTCCCTGGGTCGACCGATCACCTCTCTACCTCCTCCCATGTTGTCTCTGGTTCACACCTCGGCTCCGCCGACCACCTCGTGTGCCCCCCCCCAAAAAAATGTTGGGCTGTCTTTTGGGCTTTCCTTGTGGCCGCGAACCCCGGCGTCGTTGCTGTCCTCCCTTCTCTCCTTGCGTCTGCCGCCAAGGAAGGCGATCCCCCAGTCACGCCCTGACCTACTCCTACCATAGAAAATAAGGACTCTCTATGGTCAGGACGTGACAGTCTGTCCTTATACTAACCGGTGCTGATGCTGTTGCTTATTTGTTCCATGTCTGTTAAAATTAAATGTTGACTCCCCGTACCTGCTTAACATCTCCAGCGTCGGTTCTTACAGTACCAGTCAAAAGTTTGGACACACCTACTCATTTAAGGGTTTTTCAAATTTGTACTATTTTCTACATTGTAGAATAATAATGAAGACATTAAAACTATGAAATAACACATATGGAATCATGTAGTAACCAAAAAAGTTTTAAACAAATCAAAATATATTTTGGATTCTTCAAAGTAGCCACCCTTTGCCTTGATGACAGCTCAAGGTCATCGGCCACAGATAAAATTACGTCAAATCACGTTATATCTACCGTAGCTTTGATTGGAATGATCATGTCAACATGGTACTTTCAAAATATTAGCTAGCAAGCTAGACAAGCAGTCATCTACATGAATCAAGTCGACAATCTACTGGCAAATCCTTTTCATATGAAGAGAAATTATAGATAAAACATATTGGTGCTTATCGGCCATTGGACATAAATATTACTCAAGTTGGATTTCGGAAATTCAACAATGAGTGGTTTGGAAGGAATCAGTGGCTAATTGCAAGCTTTGCAAAGCAATCACTAGCCTGCTATTCAGTGGAGAGGGTATGTGGTCCAAGTCTGGGTTGAAGGGTCTCTTTTCCAAGCTTAAAAGGACAAACATTCACTCGCAACACACCATGGGCCAGAAAAGCTTGAATACATTGGCCATGCTGTCAATCCAGCATGACTGCTGCCGTGTTCAAGACAACTGGAAACTCCAAAAAAAAACAGCTCCAACTGGGAAAATAAGTTTTGAATGGACCACCAACTCAGAATTCCAAGTCTGGAACTCTGGCCTCTTTGTAGAGCGCCAATCTGAAGATCCCTGACGTCATGATTTGACCTTGTTTTTTTTCTTGAGTTCCCAGTAGTTTTGAAAGCACCATAAATCCAGAGAATGCCAGACTTTGATGACAAAGTTTGATGACAAAATTTGCCCACAAGAAGGACCGCCACGCCATCTACCTGTTCAAGTGAGCACAGCAAAACAAGGTGAGTCCGAAAATGTATTGTATGCTGCTGCAAAATTATATAATATGCCAGGGAGATATGTGCATGTATACTCTAGCTAAGAAAGTAATACTAAGTTTATGTTGTGTAGTAAGCTGTTAGTAGCCCATGTGCCTCACCCTAATAATGTGGTCCCTTTCCCCCTCATAACTTACTGTTCTGACTTGGTGCTGCACATGTAGCCTATAGCCTGTTTTAGAGAAATGTAATCATCGAATATTGTAAGAGCTTTCATTTTCTGCTGATATGCCCCCTTTATTTATCCTACGGTTTTGACTTGGTGTACAGGGAGAATACTGTAAGAACGGCCCATGTTCTGAATTCTGTCACTGTATATTTAAAAGTGCTGAACAAATAGTTATATAGACTACCTCAGTCCTAGCTCGCTCATTAATGTCTTAATCGAAATTACAGATTGCCTCTTATCCTCTCGACATTCCCTTATGCCATAGTTTGTACATCTCAATTGTCAGTAGAAACCACATTTGTTTAAGCAAGTCAGCCATATCAGCTATGTTTTTTTAAAAGGCAGTAAACGAGGCTGAATGAATTTGCCAGACAAGGCTTCTCTGATTGCCAGGTGTAGCAGTGGTAAGGATTCACTCCATGGTGCTGAAAAGAAAGTTCTGCTGTTGGGACAGCTTTATGTAAGCCCTAACAGTTTATGGGCACCGCTTGTCACCGTTATAGTGCAATTAATGTAATGTTTAGTGTTGTGTAGTGGCTTTGGTGACATGCATAACAATTTTTTAAATAAATTGTTTGCCCCACCAAGATGTACACCATTTTCAGAAATGGCGCAAGCAGAGGTTTTATGTTAAATTTACACAACAAAATATCTTAAAACACGCCTGTGCCAGTTGAACATGACATGAGAATGCACAGTTTTTTAGTGGTTGAAGTACTGCATTGCAATTAGAAAAAAGTTATACATTTACATTATTTAGTAGACTCTCTTATCCAGAGCGACTTACATTAGTGAGTGCATACATTTTCATACCTTTTTTCCATACTAGTTCCCTGTGGGAATCAAACCCACAACCCTGTCGTTGCAAGGACCATGCTCAGAATACACTCTCCTTCATAACCAAAGAACAGGTACCCTAGCTAAATATAATAAGATTCAATAATTTACCATTAGTGAAAACAGCGAAAATCAATTTAATCTTTACATTCTAAAATCATTATAAATAGGCATATATTTATTTCATTTCCATGATGGTTCACCTTTTCCATTGACGTTTGTAGGCTACATCTGAATACTGTAATGTCAAATTTCTCATAGACAATATTTAATTTATGAACATAATACATATCAATTCCTAACCTTTTCTGGCCATGATGAGTTCATATTCCCGAAGTAGCCATACAATAAATTACCATGCAAATCTCTCATTTAATCGGGCCTATTAGATAGGCTATTATAATTAGAGTTTTTGCTCTATGCATCCTAAAGGGAGTGCGGTTTATAACATACAGTAGAATTGAACAGGTGAACAGACAGTTGATCTTTTGCATTTAAGTGTGTAGGGTACCACTGTAAGTAGGCCTACTAAAGTTTAATATTTTTTGACTAGACAATGTTTCAGAATTCGCAGGCATTGCATCATATTTAGGTTAGGGAAGAAGTAAATGCAAAACATTGAATTCAAAGGAGTTGTTTACAGGTCCACAACAATGTGCAATTGTTTTTGTCTTTCAGACACTTGTTCAGATAGTTTACTGCAAATGTCACCACAAAAGAAAACATTCTGCCAACACCTCCAAAGACATTTAATCAAGTTTGCCATTGCTATTTCCTTTACAAGCATTTTGCTACAGCCACAATAACATCTGCTAAATATGTGTATGTGACCAATACAATTTTATTTAATTTGAGATACTGTCTTGGCCTAATTCCAATACTTCCAATGTATACATGCACCTTTTATTGTCACTATAAAAGGTGAATTTTGGGTGTTTTTCAGGCGGTGTTGTAATGCTTGTTCATTCCTGCACAGTTTAAAGACTGGTCTGATTTATGACCGGAAAATGCGTATGTATGGCGTGCACCAAGTTTCTAAATCTCAACATTTTTGTGCATGAGCACAGATATTTTGTGTAAAATTTACACAACGGCTATAAATGATACCCCTTAGGAGTGAAGAAGCTTTGTAACATATGGGTTTGTACCAATGATGTATATAAACCCTGGAATAATATTTCTATGTATTGGCCAATGAGAAGCCTCCGGTAGGCCATATTGGACCTCCCCAAAAGAAGCAGTCCTCTATAGGGATGAATGGAATTATACAGTATTTCAATTAAACGCTTCAACAACAAAAGGACATTTATTTTGTTTATTTACATTTTTATTAAATTATACTTTCAGGAAAATGGATGGCAGGTTAGCACATTGGCCCAGTAACTGAAAGACTGCTGGTTCCAATCCCCGAGCCGACAAGGCTCTGTCGATGTGCTCTTGAGCAAGGCACCCTATTTTAACCCTATTTGCTCCTGTAAGTCGCTCTGGATAAGAGTGTCTACAAAAATGTAAAAATGAACATGTTTTTATAGGCCTACATTTTGTAATGTTGTATTTGTATTGTAATGACCTGACTGTATGTTTAATTCACATAATATAATTGAAAAGGATGCATTAAGGTGTTTGTAATATAATCAATGTGGGAAAAACACATGTTTGAATTAATAAATGCATTTCTACAACTTCCAAATAATTTTTACGACGGTGGGGGAGTGCCAAGATGGAGGCGTGGGGCTTCAAAACAGAATCCCCTGAGAGTCATCTAGTGAATATACAAATTACTGCGATGGTTGTAAACGCTGCTACTGGTGAGTTGACTCCACCTAGCAGTTGTCTGTGGTTTGGGAAAGTGAATTGAGGGATGTGGTATTTCAGAGATCAGTGTTGCTGAGAACACTGCTGAACAGTAGGGACGGGACGATTTTTCTGGTTTGTCTAGAAGAGGTACAGCTTTTGTCAAAATTGACTTTGCTATCATCAGTAGGCTTCATCCATGGCCGCAGGAATATGTTTTGGGTTGGGGATGCTGGTATTTTTCTCCATTCACACAGGAGTAATAAATGCCTAGTTCACAAAATGTATGTGTGGGGGGGGGGGGTATATATTAAAAAAATAAGCACCCCTGGGGGGGTATATAAAAAAAATAAGCACCCCTACTTCACGTGGATATGGCTACACCAAATATTTTGTCACTTTGTTGCACACAAGCCCAATGATTTCCAAGCAATACTTTGTCAGGCAGCTTATCATGGCAGATGACTGTAACCTTGGGTGAATTTAGAGCCTACTTACAGTAGCTTTGCAAGCCCTTACCTTCACAGACAGAATAGGCTACGTGGAGGCATCAGCAGCAGATGTGGTGCTCAAGTCGACGCACGTATTATTTTGATTTAAAAAAAATCTAGCACCTCAATGAGTAATAATAACAATAATTGGCAAATCAATAGGGGCATTTCCAGTCAATTATTCTAGCTACCAAATAATGTTGGCCATGCAGTTTATAGCTAGCTAGCTACTTTGTAACAATCGAATGAACACAATGTGTGTCGCGCTAACAAAATAATTCTGAGACCAGTACGGTACATTTGGCAATTTGTTTTTTGGCTACAAAAAAGTAGTCGAACGTTGTGCACAGAACCACAAAGAGCCTAATCGCGAGCCCGGGTCGCTGATGAGAAGCAAACACCATCTGAGAGAGAGAACATGGAATAAACCATGGCCCACAATATAAGCTTTTTTGAAGGTAAGGTGTTACTATATTCACATAATAGCGAAGACAAGGCAATGTCGGTTAGCAATCGCATTCCTAGGTGAATGAGACGCCATCAGATACACTGCACGCGTGTAAATGTGGGTTCAATCATGTTCAGAGCTAGCTAGTTAACTAAAGTTCGTTATGCCTTGCAGACCTAACTACATGTATTCGCATAACTTACAGCTTTTGTGACAGTGCATGGACAAAACGACTTAACTAATATGCACGATTTAAAATTGAATCATTATTAGTAAATTTACTAAACTAGCTAGTAGCTATTGTTGATGCTAGCTAACTTGCCCGTGTAACGTTGGCTATGTCTGGCTATCAGACTAGCCGGTACTAGCTTGTTAGCTGGCCTCATATCGTAGGAAATTGGACACTAATTGACTGATACATTTGCGCAGTATTGTACAGGATTAACGTTAGTTATATAAATATCGATAGCTTGCTGTGGCATGGGGTAAAGTTGTAACGTTACTGTACTTGCGAACGGTCAGACAGCAAGGCCTAGCTAGCTAACGTTAGTTACCTAATTGTTGACGGGCCTTCCTGTCAACTAGTATATACTTTTACAAGTAATTTTTTATTTCATATATAGCTACATAGTTTCAACAGTGGATCAACGTAACGTTATTTGTTGGTTAGCTAGCTACCTATAAACAATATATTCTTTCGGCTTTTTAAGGTAAAGCACAGCCACAGGGCTCTTCATTTCAGGCAACACATAAAGTTAGTAGCTAGCTAGTCTGATGGTGTTTATGTAAATAGCCAACAACCCAGGAAGGACAAAGCATATGCTTTAGCTATATAACACCCATGTTTCTGCATTGTACAGATGCACACGTAACAGTAATGCAATGTCAAAGAAGCTAACGTTAGTTAATTCACAAAAACAAGAAAGGGACTACTTCTGTAGCTAAGCACCATGCCAGTGTGGAATGTGGTGTCTCAGATTCGGTGTGTCCCACAGGGGTGGGGGAGTTCCATAGAACACAACTTCAAACAAGACTAACACATTTTAATATATTTTTTTGTATTAAAGGTGCTGAACAGTTGACCAATTTCCCAAGTAAAAATATCCCGTGAATGACCAAAACATCACCCATATCATTTGTACGCTATTAAAATGCACATAATTGAAGAAATCAAACATGTTCTCTCATCAGAACGTCTGAAAGAACAGCCTGGGTGGGTGGGGAGCTTATAATTCTGAGCTCACCTTGACTGGCAGCTCTTTGAAACACCATTGTGGTCGTTGCCAGGTAACAAGGTAAACAATGGACCACATGTCATTGATGACCAGGTAAACAATGGGCCACATGTTATTCTGAGCCTAAATAGTATGCATCAACCCATTTTTCTCTGTAAAAATGCTCTCATGGTCAACAGAGCTGATCATGGACTATTGGATATCAGACAAACGGCTGCAATACACAATTGCATTGCTATTGTTTTGTAGCTAATTACTGAATACAGTTCACTGATACTAATAATTGTAAAGAAGTAAAGCCTGAGTCACCTTGGAAACTCAGACATAAGATAAATGTACATGAAAACAGCTTACAATAAGTGTACTGGACAATTCATATGTGCCTCTGCATTATAAGTGACAATATGTTCAGAATTGTACACTACAAGACCAAAAGTATGTGGACATGCTCGTTGAACATCTGTCCAAAATCATGGGCATTAATATTGAGTTGGTCCCCCTTTGCTATAACAGCCTCCACTCTTCTGGGAAGGCTTTCCACTAGATGTTGCAACATTGCTGCGGGAACTTGCTTCCATTCAGCCACGAGCATTAGTGAGGTCGGGCACTGATGTTGGGCAATTAGGCCTGGCTCGCAGTTGCTGTTCCAATTCATCCCAAAGGTATTCGATGGGGTTGAGGTCAGGGCTCTGTCCACGCCAGTCAAGTTCTTCCACACTGATCTCGACAAACCATTTCTGTTTGGACCTTGCTTTGTGCACGGGGCATTGTCATGCTGAAACAGGAAAGGGCCTTCCCCAAACTGTTGCCACAAAGTTGGAAGCATAGAATTGTCTAGAATGGCATTGTATGCTGTAGCGTTAAGATTTCCCTTCACTGGAGCTGAGGGGCCTAATCTGAACCATGGAAAAACAGCCCCAGACCATTATTCCTCCTAACCAAACTTTATATTTGGCACTATGCATTGGGGCAAGTAGCGTTCTCCTGGCATCCGCCAAACCTAGATTTGTCCATCGGACTGCCAGATGGTGAAGCGAATCACGCCAGAGAACACATTTCCACTGCTCCAGTCTAATGCCGGCGAGCTTTACACCTCCAGCCGACACTTGGCATTGCGCATGGTGATCTTAGGCTTGTGTTCGGCCATGGAAACCCATTTCTTGAAGCTCCCGACGAACAGTTCTTGTGCTGACTTTGCCTTCAGAGGCAGTTTGGAACTCAGTAGTGAGGGTTGCAACCGAGGATAGACAATTTTTACTCACTTCAGCACTCGGCGGCCCAGTTCTGTGGCCTACCACTCAGCTGTTGTTGCTCCTAGACATTTCCACTTCACAATAACATCACTTACAGTTGTCCTGGGCAGCACTAGCAGGGCCAAAATTTTACAAATTGATTTGTTGGAAAGGTGGCATCCTATGACGGTGCCACTTTGAAGTCACAGCTCTTCAGTAAGGCCATTCTTCTGCCAATGTTTGTTAATAGTGATTGCATGGCTGTGTGCTCGATTTTATACACCTGTCAGCAACGGGTGTGGCAGAAATAGCTGAATCCACTAATTTGAAGGGGTTTCCACATACTTTTGTAAATGTAGCGTATGTATTGATCAGACATACATATTTGATAATTTACAGTAGGCCAGCATAGCCAAAGTATTGATCAACATGAACTGAGAAATAATGGTGAGACATTTAACACCCCAAACATTTGAGCCAGAAGCCTAATACCCAACCGCAGGACCCCATTGCTTCGTACAATTTGTAACGCTCACCTTTCCGTCCAAATGCTTGATAAAAATAAAAGATTTTCATAACGATACAAAGTAACAATGTTAAGTCATCATGTAAAAGTGAATTACTTAGACTTTAGGAAATGCAACCAACTACAGAGATTGATGGAAGGGGAGCGGGAGAGGAGGGGGACCCATGTACCCCGCTTCAATCAAGCAGGATTCAGTCACCCCCAAGATTGAAGCGGGAGACAAATCCAGCTATGGCCTCCTAGTCAGGCCTCTCACACTGGGTATACAGGGGTCCTGGGATGGACAGCTCGCACAGCTTCCCCACATACAGCACTGGATCAAGGGTGACATCCTTAAAGAGGAGATCCAGGAGCCTGTCTACGTAGCCTGTAATGTTTTTGAAAAGGGAAATGTTTGTTAAATGGGTAGTGAATTTAATTTCCTCCATCAAATTTTATTTGTCACATACACATGGTTAGCAGATGTTAATGCGACTGTAGCGAAATGCTTGTGCTTCTAGTTCCGACCATGCAGTAATATCTAACAAGTAATCTAACCTAACAATTTCACAACAACTACCTTATACACACAAGTGTAAAGGAATGAATAAGAATATGTACATAAAAATATATGAATGAGTGATGGCTGAACGGCATAGGCAAGATGCAGTAGATGGTATAGAGTACAGTAAATACATATGAGATGAGTAATGTAAACATTATATAAAGTGGCAGTTTAAAGTGTCTAGTGATACATTTATTACATCAATTTTTCCATTTTAAAGTGGCTAGAGTTGACTGTTTTGAGTTATCATGCTATCAATTCATTGATATAGTGATCTACTCATTCTACAATGTGTTTTTGAAGTACTCAATTGGAAATATGCAATATTTGGTCTTGCACTTTTTTGGGAAACTTTTCAATGTTTGTATTTGTAATTTTTGTGTGCCTGAAATGCTCAATTGATTTGAAATGAATAATGATGACATGCAGTATGTTGGATCTGTCCTCACAGGCTTCACAGCATATCCCTCCTTCTTTGCATCACAGCATTCCTGCTGCGGCGATTGCCTGGGAAGCTGAGCCGACAGAGTAGATTTAGATTTTTTTTAATGGTCTATCATTACAGTTTGATGATAGTGGGAAGACAAAAGGAGATGGAAAGTGAAATAATAGTGTAACGTTAAATTAACACTATGGCATCGAGTCACAACAGTGTGCTTTTTCTGGCGTGCTGGTAGATAGCCTTCTAGCTAAAGGTCACAACACAGATGAAAAGGGGTTTGTTACCAGTATCATTCTGACACATTCTGCTTGAGCTATCATACGGTTTGTAAACAGAGCCATATAACGTGCACGTGATTAGGGTTTTAAGGCTTTGCATATTTAAATGAGTTAAGATTATAAAACGATTATAAAATGTCAGTCTTTAAGTGAAGTTGCAGAAAGCCGGAAGTAATGCGTGCCTCCTGAATCCAACTGGTTGACATGGGGGGGATCAACTTTGTCAATGTACCAGCTGCAGTCATTTTTCATACTTGGGTCAACTTACTATGAACTGGTTTTATCCAAATATCATCCAGTTTGATGAAAAACCTGAACCTTTAACACTTGTAGTCATTACCAATTAGGCTAACTAATAGGCCTAAGTTATTCACTGCCTGTGCAATGTGCAGCAAGGAAGTAGTTGATATGGGGACAGTTTATGCAACCCAAAGGCATGTTGATCAATTAAATTAAATTCTCAATCAATTTTAAAAAAATCATATTTTCTGGTGCTCCTAACTGTTTTAATTTCGAGGTCAGTATGTTGAGATTGATCTGACAGATTCTGAAGGTAGCCTGTCATTCTAGAATCCTCAATGCTCACCGTAACAATTTTCTTCAATTATGAATAACTGTAAGTGCCTATAGTGGGAAGTATCTAGCTGTACCTAACAGACTGGTTTGAGCTGTCTTGTGGCAGGGGGAACAAAGCTGCAGTGACTGTCAGGTAGTCTGAACCACCAAGCCAGACTCAAAGCTCTTACAACTGCTCTACCTATGACTGAGCAGCCTAACTCATTTAGCCTGCTGATGGTGTTGTGAAGAAGGTGGGCTTCTACATGTAGGGTGGAAGCTTTGATTTCATAACACTGTAAGGATAGCCTACGGCATTATGAAATCAGAGCTAGTAGGGTGGAAATGGAAGGAGCTTAATGGACCAGCCATGACTTGAATATCTAGGCTACAGTTGGTTATCTAGGGTACAATTGTAGATATATTTTCTGAACTCTGCTAGTTTTAGGCATGTCCTATATTGTAATGTTAGTCTATACACTTAGTGACACTGTTTTTGACTGTGAAATATAGGCCCTCTGGCAAACTGCCACATCCCCAGCTTCACTACTTATCCTGCTGCTGTGCCAGATAGTGCTGATTTTAAATATTGGACATGGATTTTACTGCAGGGAGAATTATCAATTTAATAATAGCTCAGCTATGGAAAACATTTTAAGTGCCTCAATGGTTTCATACAGGGTAAATCCATATGAATTCAATAACTTTTTGACAACATCCCTTTTGATTTAAACACAACTTTCCATACATGTTTGCACATGGAAGAAGTGGTCAGAAACATTCAGGAGATAGAGGTGCTGAAAGTTGACTCATTTTGCATACCAGACTGAGACTTCCATGTCTTCATCACTGGAAAAGATAAATGGTTGATTTTGATCATTCACAAACTCAGATTGACAAACCTGTTTGTAAGCTTTTTAAATGATATCATTCTCAACTGTCTTTCTTTTCCACCGATGAAGACATAGATGTGGGGTATGCAAAATGGGTCAACTTTGAGCAGCTTTAGCTCTTGAATGTTTTAGCATTAAGGTCCAAAAAGTAACTTAATGGACAAATATGTATTGAAGGTTTTGTTCAAATCAAAAGGGGTGGTATCAAAAAGGGATTGCATTGAAATGAATTTACCCTACAGAGGTAAAATGTCTTTCCTTATCCTCAGACATTGATACGTGGAGGCCTACAATTACGTGATTGCAATAATGACAGGGTGACAACACCGAAAATAAAACACAACTTCTCAAAGCATCATTCATATTGCTTTTCAAGAAAAAACTTTTAAAAAGTGTTTTTATCCAAGCTAGTTATTGTGATTTTCGTGAGATATTACAACTCCACCACGTCTCATTTTCCAGCAGCATATTGCTAAGCCTCTAAGGCTGTTGCAAATGTTTGAGAGTCACCAGGAAATGAGTCTTGTGGGTCAGAGAGAGGGGGAGTAGCTCCTTGGTACCACCTGCTCTGTTCTCCTCTGCATACAGTTTTATTGCAGGCATGAGTTGAGTTTTATTCATCAAAGAACATAGCAGGGATAGTCAGTGTTGACAACTTCACTTTAGACTGAGGCTTAACATCTGATTTATCTAATTAGATCTTAGGATCACACTTGAATCAGGTTGCTCTTTGATGATTTTAATTATACATATGGTGCAAATATGTATGGAAGGTTTTGTTCAAATCAAAAGGGGTGGTATCAAAAAGGGATTGCAACAAGCAATGTTGAAATTATTAGTGAACTCCTGGAAGTACACATGACCATTTCAACTGATGCCTTCATTTGGCCTCGAATAACTGATGTGAGTTGTGGTTTATTATATTCAAGCTCTGGATAGATCACAGGCCAGGCGAGATGGAGGGTACAAGCAGAACTGGAGCTTTTCTCTTTCTGAAGGCAGTGAAGAGCAGAGGAGACACGAGTAAGCACTTCTCTCCCGGACCTCATTTCAGCACTCAGCCCTCGGCATCGCTGCACTGCATCAACTTGACCCCACTGTATCCACCAGACTAAGATAGACCCCAAGTCTCTCTCTCTTCTGTGAATTACTATTCCCACTTGAGAGCCTGCCTGCCTGTCAGCTCAATACACAGACTGACACGCACAGCCACATGTACACACACTCTGCGTACAGAGCCATTGTGTTGAGATAGAAGTGTGTAGACTTTTGTTTTACTCTAGAGCTACAACCTGACAGTGATGTTACTGTAAATCTGCAGAACATGCATCTCATAATCATGATGTTACATACAATGTATTTGTAATCCAATAATGTACTGTATGTAATCCATTAACTGGAATAAGTACCCAGTATGTTTATCCAATGGTTAGGCCTAAGTGGACATAAAACCAAGGCATTATCTAAGCATTCTCTTCCACCCCTTTTCTTGCTCTTCTTTTCTCCTAAGCAGCACATCGGTGGTGACCATGGAGATGGACAGACAGCAGCACTCCTCCCCAGAGGGACAGAAGGTACTGTAGGCTAACTCCTCATCTAGCCCCCCTCCACACAACTCACATTTAGGTCATTGTTATTCTGCCCATCTTGCTCTCCTCTCTCACTATCTCTCTGCCAAAGCGTGTCTGGCTATGCCATCCAGAGGACTCTGTATTTTTACCAACAAAATGGGTCTGTTTTATGCTGCTGCTGGTGAAAAGTTCATGTTGTGACATTTGATGCTTACAGCACTCGGTTATTATACACAGAACATTTCATCTGATGAACTTTATTGTGAATGTGATCTTACTTTAGGCTATTATAACAAAATCTTCAAAACATGTTTCTCTTGAACAGTGAACAAGGACATCAGATCAGTGCTGTTATTGTCATACTCTACAGGGGTGTATCTGTTTTTCATGCAGCGTCACTGACATACAGAATTATCTATGACCTCCCGGGTGGCGCAGTGGTCTAGGGCACTGCATCGCAGTGCTAGCTGCGCCACCAGAGTCTCTGGGTTCGCGCCCAGGCTGGGCTGGGTTCGCACCCAGGCTCTGTCGCAGCCGGCCGCAACCGGGAGGTCCGTGGGGCGACGCACAATTGGCATAGCGTCGTCCGGGTTAGGGAGGGTTTGGCCGGTAGGGATATCCTTGTCTCAGTATGTAAAATGTATGCACTCTACTGTAAGTCGCTCTGGATAAGAGCGTCTGCTAAATGACTAAAATGTAAATGTAAAAAAAATATGTACTCCGCAGAAATGCCCTGCAACCTGTCACCAGATCCTGTGTTAATTACCTTCTCTGTTCTCTACTCTCAATCTCTCTCCCCACACCAGTCCCCCGCTCTTAGGCATTTCTCTTCTGCGGATCCCCTAAAAACATATGAAAACAGACCAAATACAAATAATCACATACGGGCTCTAAACAAACCAGGAAGGGACAAGAGGCTAAGGTATGACATATCACTGTTGCAAGTATCTCTTCAGTTCAAGTTGGAATGTTTTGCTGACAACTGCAAATATCACAATGAACCATTACAACCTGTGTTTAGCAAAACCCTAATGTCCTTCCTCTGCTTCCTCTACAACAGTGACCTCCCAAACATGGTAGCAACAACGTCACCGATGCCTAACAGAACTGACTATTTAATAGTCAGCCCAACACCGTCTCAAGGAGTTGTTCTACAGGGGAGACCCTTTCAACACACCCACAATGTTCCTGCTGCAATGAGGAAACCTGTCCAAAGGTATGAGTCCTTACTGAAGTCACACTGGTCGTACTAACATAGCATTGATAGCAACCGAATGGTTTCATTTGACAAAATGCTTTCTTTCTCAAAGTAGTTGGTAGTGCTGGATCTCTAATCAGTCGAAGAGACATGTTACTCACTTTATTTAGGCGATCTGATCAATTAATTTTGGTGAATTGACATCAAGTCGAAAGTGCAACCCATTTAATAATTGTGATAGACTATTACTGCGTTGGACTTGATTGTATTGGTTAAGTTATGTAGTAGGTAGTTTAGTGTTAGCACACAGTTAAGCCGGGTGTACACAAAATAAATTTGGCCCCGATTTACTTGTCTCAGACAAGTTTTTGAAATCCGAGACAAAATCCCCATGTTGTTGTCCAATCGGGGCGCGGCCGTCAGTTACGCTCATGTGAGCGGGTCAGAGACGCAGTTTGAGGACTGTCGATCTCGTCTTTGAGCAGTCCCAGACGTCCCGATATTTTCAGACTTTTGATTTTATCGGCACAAAATCTGCAATGCTTTTGTAGTATGAGATGTGCAACGACAAGTTTTGAGAACAGTGATCAACAATAGCAAATAAGAGCTCGCCAGAGAAGAACCCAGTGAAATGATGACGTTGTTTCGCATCACCCAGAATGTGTAGACTCGAGCAGGAGCCATGACTACTACTAGTATGCGTTTGTACTTGCCTTATAACAAAAGTGTCAAATCGTTACAGCTCTGAAGTTCACAAGCAATGTTATTCAATTCAAAATGTTGGCTAGATATTTCAACTTTGTAGGGCAAGCGTGAATGTCTGACTGAAAACGTTTGAGGCTGCTTTGAGCCACAGCTCATTCTAGCTACACTAAATGTAAACACGTTGTTTTTGCGATACAGCGTGGTATGGAGAATCCTCACGACCAAGTGAAGAATCTTGTCAAATCAAATGTTAGTGGTTGCATACACATATATAGCAGATGCTTTTGTGGGTGTAGCGAAATGCTTGTGTTCCTAGCTCCAGCAGTGCAGTAATATCTAACAATACACACAATACCCCATAATAACAAAGTGAAAACAGGTTTTTAGAAAAACAGATACCTTATTTACATAAGTATTCAGACCCTTTGCTATGAGACTTGAAATTGAGCTCCGGTGCATCCTGTTTCCATTGATCATTCTTGAGCTGTTTCTAAAACTTGATTGGAGTCCACCTGTGGTAAATTCAAATGATTGGACATGATTTTGTAAAGGTATACACCTGTCTATATAAGGTCCCACAGTTGACAGTGCATGTCAGCGCAACAACCAAGCCATGAGGTCGAAGGAATTGTCTGTAGAGCTCCGAGACAGGATTGTGTTGAGGCACAGATCTGGGGAAGGGTACCAAAACATTTCTGCAGCATTGAAGGTCCCCAAAAACACAGTGGCTTCCATAATTCTTAAATGGAAGAAGTTTGGAACCACCAAGACTCTTCCTAGAGCTGGCCGCCCGGCCAAACTGAGCAGTCAGGGGAGAAGGGCCTTGGTCAGGGAGGTGACCAAGTCCCCGATGGTCATTCTGACAGAGCACCAGAGTTCCTCTGTGGAGATAGGAGAATCCAGTGGCTTCCAGGACAACATCTCTGCAGCACTCCACCAATCAGGCCTTTATGGTAGAGTGGCCAGACGGAAGCCACTCCTCAGACCATGAGAAACAAGATTCTCTGGTCTGATGAAACCAAGATTGAACTCTTTGGCCTGAATGCCAAGTGTCACGTCTGGAAGAAACCTGGCACCATCCATACGTTGAAGCATGGTGGTGGCAGCATCATGCTGTGGGTATGTTTTTCAGCGGCAGGGACTGAAAGACTAGTCAGGATCGAGGGGATGAAAACCTTCTCCAGAGCGCTCAGGACCTCAGACTGGGGCGACGGTTCACCTTCCAACAGGACATCGACCCTAAGCACACCGCCAGGAGAACGCAGGAGTGGCTTCTGGACAAGTCTCTGAATGTCCAGGAGTGGCCACCCAGAGCCCAGACTTGAACCTGATCGAACATCTCTGGAGAGACCTTTAAATAGCTGTGCAGCGACACTCCCCATCCAACCTGACAGCTTGAGAGGATCTGCAGAGAAGAATGGGAGAAACTCTCCAAATACAGGTGTGCCAAGCACACCTAGTAGAATCATACCCAAGAAGACCCGAGGCTGTAGTCGCTGACAAAGGGGCTTCAACAAAGTACTGAGTAAAGGGTGTGAATATTTATGTAAATGTTGTATTTCAACTCAAATTTATTTATAAAGCCCTTCTTACATCAGCTGATATCTCAAAGTGCTGTACAGAAATCCAGCCTAAAACCCCAAACAACAAGCTATGCAGGTGTAGAAGCACGGTGGCTAGGAAAAACTCCCTAGAAAGGCCAGAACCTAGGAAGAAACCTAGAGAGGAACCAGGCTATGAGGGGTGGCCAGTTGTCTTCTGGCTGTGCCGGGTGGAGATTATAACAGAACTATGCCAAGATGTTCAAATGTTCGTAGATGACCAGCAGGGTCAAATAATACTCACAGTGGTTGTCGAGGGTGCAACAGGTCAGCACCTCAGGAGTAAATGTCAGTTGGCTTTTCATAGCCGATCATTGAGAGTATCTCTACCGCTCCTGCTGTCTCTAGAGAGTTGAAAACAGCAGGTCTGGGACTGGTAGCACGTCCAGTGAACAGGTCAGGGTTCCATAGCCGCAGGCAGAACAGTTGAAACTGGAGCAGCAGCACGGGCAGGTGGACTGGGGACAGCAAGGAGTCATCAGGCCAGGTAGTCCTGAGGCATGGTCCTAGGGCTCAGGTCCTCCGAGAGAGAATTAGAGAGAGCATACTTAAATTCACACAGGACACCGGATAAGACAGGAGAAATACTCCAGATATAACAGACTGACCCTAGCCCCCCGACACATAAACTACTGCAGCATAATTACTGGAGGCTGAGACAGGAGGAGTCGGGAGACACTGTGGCCCCATCCGATGATACCCCCGGGCAGGGCCAAACAGGCAGGATATAACCCCACCCACTTTGCCAAAGCACAGCCCCCACACCACTATTTCCATTTTTTAAAATTTGTAATGCATTACTAAAAACCTCTTTTGCTTTGCAACTATGGGGTATTGTGTGTAGATTGATGGAGGGGGGAAACGATTTAGTCCATTTTAGAATAAGGCTGTAACGTAACAAATTGTGTAAAAGTCAAGGGGTCTGAATATTTCCCGAATGCACTATATATACTGTGGGGAGAAAAATAATTTGATACACTGCCGATTTTGCAGAAAATCCAGAAAATCACATTGTATGATTTTTAAGTAATTAATTTGCATTTTATTGCATGACATAAGTATTTGATAAAGCAGAACTTAATATTTGGTACAGAAACCTTTGTTTGCAATTACAGAGATCATACGTTTCCTGTAGTTCTTGACCAGGTTTGCACACACTGCAGCAGGGATTTTGGCCCACTCCTCCATTCAGATCCTTCAGGTTTCGGGGCTGTCGCTGGGCAATACGGACTTTCAGCTCCCTCCAGAGATCTTCTATTGGGTTCAGGTCTGGAGACTGGCTAGGCCACTCCAGGACCTTGAGATGCTTCTTACGGAGCCACTCCTTAGTTGCCCTGGCTGTGTGTTTCGGGTCGTTGTCATGCTGGAAGACCCAGCCACGACCCATCTTCAACGCTCTTACTGAGGGAAGGAGGTTGTTGGCCAAGATCTCGCGATACATGGCCCCATCCATCCTCTCCTCAATACGGTGCAGTCGTCCTGTCCCCTTTGCAGAAAAGCATCCCCAAAGAATGATGTTTCCACCTCCATGCTTCACGGTTGGGATGGTGTTCTTGGGATTGTACTCATCCTTCTTCTTCCTCCAAACACGGCGAGTGGAGTTTAGACCAAAAAGCTCTATTTTTGTCTCATCAGACCACATGACCTTCTCCCATTCCTCCTCTGGATCATCCAGATGGTCATTGGCAAACTTCAGACGGGCCTGGACATGCGCTGGCTTGAGCAGGGGGACCTTGCCTGCGCTGCAGGATTTTAATCCATGACGGCGTAGTGTGTTACTAATGGTTTTCTTTGAGACTGTGGTCCCAGCTCTCTTCAGGTCATTGACCAGGTCCTGCCGTGTAGTTCTGGGCTGATCCCTCACCTTCCTCATGATCATTGATGCCCCACGAGGTGAGATCTTGCATGGAGCCCCAGACCGAGGGTTATTGACCGTCATCTTGAACTTCTTCCATTTTCTAATAATTGCGCCAACAGTTGTTGCCTTCTCACCAAGCTGCTTGCCTATTGTCCTGTAGCCCATCCCAGCCTTGTGCAGGTCTACAATTTTATCCCTGATGTCCTTACACAGCTCTCTGGTCTTGGCCATTGTGGAGAGGTTGGAGTCTTTGATTGAGTGTGTGGACAGGTGTCTTTTATACAGGTAACGAGTTCAAACAGGTGCAGTTAATACAGGTAATGAGTGGAGAACAGGAGGGCTTCTTAAAGAAAAATTAACAGGTCTGTGAGTCGGAATTCTTACTGGTTGGTAGGTGATCAAATACTTATGTCATGCAATAAAATGCAAATGAATTACTTAAAAATCATACAATGTGATTTTCTGGATTTTTGTTTTAGATTCCGTCTCTCACAGTTGAAGTGTACCTATGATAAAAAATTACAGACCTCTACATGCTTTGTAAGTAGGAAACACTGCCGATTTTGCAGGTTATCAAATACTTGTTCTCCCCACTGTATGTAAATGTGATCGAATGTATAGACATTATGGACAGTATGTGGATAGAATATATAGTATATCTGAAGAATACGTGTATAGAATATGTACAGCAATAGTTAAATAGGATGGGCCTTGACTAGAATACAGTATATACATATGACGTGGATAAAACAGTGTGTTAAAGTGACCAGTGTTCCATGACTGTGTACGTAGGGAAATGGGGATACCTAGTCAGTTGTGCAGGGTAGATTAACTGGGTGGTGGCTGGCTAATGACAGCGACTAAATTTCAGGGCAGGGTACCGGCTAGTGTTGACTATTTAACAGTCTGATGGCCTTGAGATAGAAGATGTTTTTCAGTCTCCGGGTCCCAGCTTTGGTTCACCTGTACTGACCTCGCCATCTCGAAGGTAGCATGGTGAACAGGCCACGCCCCGGGTGGCTGAGGTCCTTGTTGTTTTTCTTGGCCTTCCTGTTACACCGGGTGCTGTAGATGTTCTGGAGGGCAGGCAGTGTGGCCCTGGTGATGTTGGGCAGACCGCACCACCCTCTGGAGAGCCCTGCGGTTGCATTCTGTGCAGTTGGTGAAACAGCCCGACCATGATGCTCTCAATAGTGCATCTTTAGAAGTTAGTGAGGGTTTTAGGGGCCAAGCCAAATGTCTTCAACCATCCTCTGCTGTCTCCTGAAGTCCACGATCAGCTCCTTGGTTTTGTTTAAATTGAGGGAGAGGTTATTTTCCTGGTATCACTCCGCCAGGGCCCTTACCTCCTCCCTGTAGGCTGTCTCGTCGTGGTTGATAATCACTGTTGTTGTCTGCAAACTTGATGATTAAGTTGGAGACGGGCGTGGAGGATCAGCGTAGTGGAGGTGTTGTTGCCTAACTTTACCACGTGGGGGTATCCCGTCGGGAAGTCCAGATCCAGGGCCCCAAGCTTAATGATGAGCTTAGAGGGTACTATGTATTGTGTGACCCAAGTCTGTGCCACATTGTTTAGTTTGTTGTTGTTTAATGTGAGAGTCAGGATTTTGAAAGTTGTGTAGTGTACACCCGGCTTTTGGCAATACTCTACCAGGATACACTTCAACACACCCTCCCCCAGGTGGCAGCACCAACCAGATTACAGACTAGGTAGCTAGGCCTAAGACCCCTAGACATAACGAGTGCAGCAAAATCAGTTGGTTTGTTATTAGTTTCGTAACAGCAAGACTAGACTTGCTCTCTTCATTTTCCTTTCTAAAGCAACCTTGACCTAAAAGAAAGGGAAGACATTGCACCCTGTATACATTATATGCTTAGCCATGCTTTGTGCTGTAATACATTGTAGTGATCTGAACTTTGTCCTGTTCCAACATTGTATTTTGTTCCATCTCATGCTGTAGTCAAAGCAGTGGTGCCTGTGGCCATGTGCGTTTATACTAACTAACTACCTTAATAACCTGCATCCATCCACCTTTGGTCTGGTTCTGTAGGGCAGCACTGCTAGCATGGATACCCCACGTGTTGTTTCCTCATATTAGATCATTTCCCCCGCCAACCTCTTCAATTGCATAACTTGTTTATCTCCAAATTTGAGTTATTGATTTGTTTACCTCATTATGGTTGTTGACAAGTAAACAAAAAGGCTTTGTTTTGAATGACTTCTGACCAGACTGCCATTGTTTCCTCAGAAGAGACTCCAGCACCACTCAACAGCAGATCCAAGCAGCAGAAGTAGAGAGTATCATTCTCACCTGTCCAGAGAGCCCAGGTAAAATGAGACACACACTGCCATTACATTCACTGTACTGATATAATAACAGTAGCATGTTATATGTGGAGGCAGTGTACTACTAAGACAGTGTGGGTAAATGCTGCTTTCAGGATGTGATGTGGGACGGTAAGTGGTGGTGGGGGATGGAGGACGGTGTGTGCAGTCTCAATCTGAGGCAGTCTCAAACCATGCTTTCCTATGTGGACACAGTGTGCTGTACTAAGATGGTGCGGTTAAATGCTAGTATTAGGATGTAATGTGGGACTTGGTGGTAGAGGGAATAGTGGACGGTGTCTTGCTGGGAAGTCTGTCTCTAGCAGTGAAATCCTTTGCGGAGTGGTGCCTGGAGGGCAGTAGATCTGGGCTGAGCCTCCTGTCTGTCTGCCTAAGGGGGATTGCATCAGGCCTCGCAGATTAATCCGCCCGCAAAGCTCCTCTGAGAGGAAGGAGTGAGAGCGAGTGAGTCTGGCTGCCACAGATGAGCATGGAGAGGACAGTAGCACACACAGGCAGTCAGGCTAGTAAAGCACACTGTGACCCAGCCAGCTGACTCCGGCACAGACAAATATGACAGTATACAGTAATGATGATGATCACCTGGTGCAGCAAGGTGACCTTGAAACACTGGAAAACTGCACCTGTGTGAAACTTCCCCAAGGCCAACTTTCTCCACTCTGATATTTTGTTGTTTGTCTTGAAGATGAGGCTGGTTCTCAACACGATCAGTCGTTACTGTACATGACAGATGAATGTTTCCTTTCCATGTTGTCTTTTATTCCCTTTTAAGCCAACGACAACTTGAACATCAAAGAGCACAGTCGGAGACCCTCGCTGGAGGGCTGTTGTAGCTTTCCCTCGCAGGTTCAGACAGTGGAGGTAAGAGCAGTATGCACTCACGTCGTCATCTGGGTCCGTATTCATAAAACATCTTGTTGTATGAGTGCTGATCTAGGACCAGTTTAGCCTTTTACACCATAATGGATATGTTTATATGGCCATGGGGGACCTGATCCTAGGTCAGCACTCCTACTCTGAGACGCTTTATGGATATGCCAGGTCCTGAAGTTAAAAAGGACCTGTGCTGGCTGGATGAGTCTAGGATCATTACTGGTTAGTGTTTACCATTATGGAGCCTTTTCTATGAGGACTGTGACCGTGCTGGACTGTAGTTACTGCTACTCCCCTCTGGGCCTCTCTCTCGCTCTCTGATCTCCCCTCTGGGCCTCTCTCTTGCTCTCTGGTCTCTGATCTCCCCTCTGGGCCACTCTCTCGCATCTCCCCTCTGGGCCTCGCTCTCTCTTGCTCTCTCTCTGATCTCGCTAGTCCACTATCAAACCATCCAGCATGTTCCTTCCTGTCCGAGTCATACCTATTAATGTTGTGGCTAGAGATCATATATATATATATATAACTGAATAGTAAGAAGCATCTTGTTTATAATTTCTACCTCCGCTGTCCATTTCAACCAAAAAGAGCTGAGCGGTTTTAAGACGATACCCCTGACCGATTTTAGCAATGATGTTGACAGAAGATACAAATAATTTAAGTGTAGCCTACCTGCTGTTGAAATGAAATTGTCTTTGCCTTGTCTGCAGCCCCTAAATCCAGAAAGGAACCACACAGTGTGTGAGAAGTGTAGCAAATCCAGTGAAAGCCACAGCACGTGTGAACACTGTGGAAACTCCTTGGTGCCGGAGGTTCCCCACCTCTACCACCCCCCAGCAGCCCAGCCTATGTCCCCCACGCCCAGACCCCCCATTCGACCTCACCCACAGCACACCCACCACCATCAACACCCCTCCCCAGGACCAAACAGTCGACAGCTGACCAAGAACAGCTTCTACGGTTCGTCCTCGACCATGAGGGCGCTGCCGCTGCGTGTGGACACCGTGATGAACCCGCCCATTCCGGTACGCATCACCACCCGGGCCGGCCTGCCGCTGCCACACAACGGGAGACCCGCGGGGGTGGGGTTGGTGGGGAGCTGCTGCGCCGGGAAAGTCGCCGGCAACAAAGGCAGGAGGACGGCGGCCGCCAAGCAGCACGAGCTCAACGACCCCAGTAAGTCCACGGTCCAGGTATGCATCCCAAATTGCACCATATTCCATTTAGTGCTCTGGTCAAAAGTAGTGCACTATGTAGGGAATAGGGTGTCATTTGGGATACACACCTGGCCTGCTCAGTACTCACTCTTCACCTGCCTGTGTGCTGGTTAGTCTCAGGGTTTACTGCGGGCAGGCGTTTGTCTCTGTGAGAGGTAGTACACTACAGAAATGGTTCATTTCAACCAACTGCACAGGACGTTCTCTGTAACCAACCACACAGCTCAAAACCTCTAGCACCTGTCTGTACATCTTACCTCTCTCTGTCAGAACTGTTAGCAAACGAAGGCCACATTTCAGGATGTAAATCCCATCTTGTTGAAATAATTTATTCAGCTGTGTTGCGTCTGGAAATGACGACTCTGTTTGTGTTCCAGTCGTGCTGTCCAGTGACGAGGATGAGGCGGACAACGCCAGCACGGGCAGCGTAAACAGGCTGGACAGCGTTTCCCCTCGGCCCGCTGACTCAGCCCACTCCTCACCGGCGCCCTCCGGAGGCAGAGTGGAGGCGGCAGTGAAGAGTAGCACAGGAGGGGAGCAGGAGGAGATCACTTCTGACTTCTTCTCCGACGTCGACAGCAGAATTTCACTACCCAGAAGGAACCGCATGAAAGATCAGGTATGTCGTCTTTTAACATAAACTCAGCGAGAAAAGAAATGTCCCTTTTCAAAAAAAAATCCAAATAACTTCACAGATCTTCATTGTAAAGGGTTTAAACATTGTTTCCCATGCTTGTTCCATGAACCATAAACAATTAATGAACATGCACTTGTGGAACGGTCGTTAAGACACTAACAGCTTGCAGACGGTAGGCAATTAAGGTCACAGTTATAAAAACTTAGGACACTAAAGCGGCCTTTCTACTGACTCTGAAAACACCAAAAGAAAGATGCCCAGGGTCCCTGCTCATCTGTGTGAACGTGCCTTAGGCATGCTGCAAAGAGGCATGAGGACTGCAGATGTGTCCAGGGCAATAAATTGCAATGTCCGTACTGTGAGACGCCTAAGACAGCGCTACAGGACGGACAGCTGATCGTCCTCACAGTGGCAGACCACGTGTAACAACACCTGCACAGGATCGGTACATCCAAACATCACACCTGCAGGACAGGTACAGGATTTTAACAACAACTGCCCGAGTTACACCAGGAACGCACAATCCCTCCATCAGTGCTCAGACTGTCCTCAATAGGCTGAGAGAGGCTGGACCTGAGGGCTTGTAGGCCTGTTGTAAGGTAGGTCCTCATCGGCAACAACGTCATCTATGGGCACAAATCCACCGTCGCTGGACCAGACAAGACTGGCAAAAAATGCTCTTCACTGACGAGTTGTGGTTTTGTCTCACCAGGGGTGATGGTCGGATTTGCGTTTATCGTCGAAAGGAATGAGCGTTACACCGAGGCCTGTACTCTGTACTCAGTACTTAATGCAGCTGGTGGCCACACCAGATACTGACTGTTACCTTTGATTTTGACCCCCCCCCTTTGTTCAGAGACACATTATTCAATTTCCGTTAGTCACATGTCTGTGGAACTTGTTCAGTTTATGCCTCAGTTGTTGAATCTTATGTTCATACAAATATTTATACATGTTAAGTTTGCTGAAAATCAACACAGTTGACAGTGAGAGGACGTTTCTTTTTTTGCTGAGTTTATATTTTTAATTATTTTTCATTTTATTTAGACCAGGATAGCATGACGTGAGTAGGGTCGGCCAGGAGTCCTACCCATGCTGGGGTGGTGTATAGGTGCTGTAGGCGACCCGCATTATCCTCTACAACAGCCTCTGTGTATAGGGTGGTACTTGTGTGGATACGTAATTAAGTTTTCCTCAATTCATGGCTACATTATGTAAACGGACCTGTCTATAGTGAGCCAGTGTTGTAGTGAGCTGTTTTATCACGTTTCAGTCTGACTTTGAGTCTGTCTGTCAAAATGTCCTTGAGATCATAATGTTCCTGATCTGCTCTCTCAAGGTAACCTCGTGGGTTGTTTTGCTTGGCAGAAAATGACATCACTGGGTGTTTGTTTTTGTATTCACCGAGATGGGCTCCTTAAGTTGTTTTTGGCAGCCGTTGTGACTAAGGATTTAAGTCTCATTTACTTTGTCTCTTCAGGGTTGTAAAGTTTACCTTTGAGAAAACAACATAGTGCTACCGATATTTAGCTTGCAAACGAATTGGGCAGTTGAATCTAAATGGCCAGTTGATGAATCACCTTGTGGTGTTGGCCAGACATCTACTGTACATGATTTGTCCCTCAGAGAAATTAGTGATATGAAGCAGCAGGTTTCAAGGCTGACCATGCAAGTTATTTTCAGTTTGGAAACAAAATGCCGGACGACTCTACACCCAGGAAAAAACAGAGGATCTCTCCCGACAAGTTGGACAGCATCATCCTGGACTGTCGGAGTGTGAGAGTAGGGACTCTTCGCAGGATGGTGTCCAAGCCTGTCAATGTAAGTACCCTGCTCCTGTACAGTCGTGGCCAAAAGTTTTGAGAATTACACAAATACTAATTTCCACAAAGTTTGCTGCTTCAGTGTCTTTAGATATTTTTGTCAGATGTTACTATGGAATACTGAAGTATAATTACAAGCATTTCATAAGTGTCAAAGGATTTTATTGACAATTACATGAAGTTGATGCAAAGAGTCAATATTTGCAGTATTGACCCTTCTTTTTCAAGACCTCTGCAATCCGCCCTGGCATGCTGTCAATTAACTTCTGGGCCACATCCTGACTGGTGGCAGCCCATTCTTGCATAATCAATGCTTGGAGTTTGTCAGAATTTGTGGGTTTTTGTTTGTCCACCTGCCTCTTGAGGATTGACCACAAGTTCTCAATGGTATTAAGGTCTGTGGAGTTTCCTGGCCATGGACCCAAAATTTCATGTTTTATTCCCCGAGCCACTTCGTTATCACTTTTGCCTTATGGCAAGGTGCTCCATCATGCTGGAAAAGGCAATGTTCGTCACCAAACTGTTCCTGGATGGTTGGGAGAAGTTGCTCTTGGAGGATGTGTTGGTACCATTCTTTATTCATGGCTGTGTTCTTAGGAAAATTTGTGAGTGAGCCCACTCCCTTGGCTGAGAAGCAACCCCACACATGAATGGTCTCAGGATGCTTTACTGTTGGCATGACACAGGACTGATGGCAGCGCTCACCTTGTCTTCTCTGGACAAGCTTTTTTCCGGATGCCCCAAACAATCGGAAAGGGGATTCATCAGAGAAAATGACTACCCCAGTCCTCAGCATCCCAATCCCTGTACCTTTTTCAGAATATCAGTCTGTCCCTGATGTTTTTCCTCGAGAGAAGTGGCTTCTTTGCTGCCCTTCTTGACACCAGGCCATCCTCAAAGTCTTCGCCTCACTGTGCGTGCAGATGCACGCACACTTGCCTGAGCAAGCTCTGTACTGGTGGTGCCCCGATCCCGCAACTGAATCAACTTTAGGTGGTCCTGGCGCTTGCTGGACTTTCTTGGGTGCCCTGAAGCCTTCTTCACAACAATTGAACCGTTCGATAAATGGTTGATTTAGGTGCAATCTTACTGGCAGCAATATCCTTGCCTGTGAAGCCCTTTTTGTGAAAGCAGTGATGACGGCACGTGTTTCCTTGCAGGTAACCATGCTTGACAGAGGAAGAACAATGATTCCAAGCACCACCCTCCTTTTGAAGCTTCCAGTCTGTTGTTCGAACTCAATCAGCATGACAGAGTGATCTCCAGCCTTGTCCTCGTCAACACTCACACCTGTGTTAACGAGAGAATCACAGACATGATGTCAGCTGGTCCTTTGGAGGCAGGGCTGAAATGCAGTGGAAATGTTTTATTGAGATTCAGTTAATTGGCATGGCAAAAGGGTCTTTGCAAATAATTGCAATTCATCTGATCACTCTTCATAACATTCTGGAGTATATGCAAATTGCCATCATACAAACTGAGGCAGCAGACTTTGTGAAAGTTAATATTTGTGTCATTCTCAACTTTTGGTCACGACTGTACTCTCTCTGTACAGACACTTATACTTACCTAAAATCTGGCCAAAAGCAATAGCCTATCAGGTTTTTTTCCTGGATCAAAAAGGGGCTTAGGTGGTGGGCTTGGTGGGATGCGTGGAATGAGCGCCGTCAGTGTAGCTACATTTTAGAGAACATTTTAAGAGGCCCTCATCCTGCAATTCTACACATTTTCTCCATGGAGCTGAGAGAAAATGGTGCCGTTTTAAAGCTTATTTCCTGTGATTCTACATATTCTGCCATCGAGCTGAGAGAGAATTTTACTGTTTTTAAAGCTAGTTTTCCTGCAATTCTATACATTTTCCATGAATAATGTTGTTATTTGTCTTAACCATAACAAAATGAATACTGCTAAATTAATAGTTTTTTGAATTTTCACTATTCCCTGACTGTCTAGCATACCGCCATCATTCAACCATCTCTTTGTCTTTCAGTTTACGGTCGATCACATTCATCTTGAAACTGAAGGTAGGAGACAACAAGAACGTCAGATGTCCTATAAATGTTTTCCTCTGCTCTCAAAGGACAACCTATTGTAGATAGACTAGACAGTGTTGTACAGTGTGTAGGGTTGCAAAATTACAGTACATTTCCTAAATAAATTGCTGGAATTGATCAAACTAAACAGTATGTGACATAATAGTGCTTTGTGTCCCAGGTCCTGAGGTGGATGCTCTGGAGAAGGTGTGTCTGCGTGCGTCGGAGCTCATAAGCTGTGAGTGGTGCAGCGTGAGGAAGCTGCCCGTCCTCTTCTTCCAGACCAGCCCCGAGGAATGTGTGCGGCTCCGCACCCAGCTCAAGATGACCCGAGACAAGGGAGGCCTGTGCTGGTACGACTGCGCTGGCAACGGTAAGGATTGCAGACGCTACATAGTGATGTCAATTGAACTGTGGAGATCCCATGCCAGTTGCAGTAGTCTGTACATAGATGGATGAACAGAAACCTGTGTTTGGAGAAGCCTTTCTGTGACATGTCATTTTGTGCTAAATAAAGCAAGTCTGTTACCTCACCTTCAACAAAATGTCAAGTCTTGTTGCTTTCCGTTCTGTCCTCAGACTCCGATGAGAAGTACATCGTGTTGATCTTTGAGAACGGGCTGTCGTTGCACCAGCAGATGGTTCTAGAGGAGATTCTACAAGAGATCGGCCGAGCCAACAACCTCAATGAGTTCCCCACCAAATTGTCGTTTGATGAAGCTAACATCAGATTGGTCAACTACAACAAAGCAACTAAAGAAAAGGTGGGCCTGCTTATTCCCTGTTTCTGGGAATCTTCCAAATGGGATTTCTGGAGAACTTGGGAATTTTGGAAAAGTTGTTGGAATTGATCCAACTTAACAGTATGTGACGTAATAGGGCTGTGTGTCTCAGGTCCTGAAGATTAGCATCTTAGAGCCTTTTGAGACTAGCTACCAAAATATATGTTGCTGGTTTTGCTTTTCTTAGACATCAGATTTTCAATAAATCCCATGACAAATATATTTTGGTTACATCCCTTTCTTGTAGGTAAACAACAAAAACAACAGCACTAAAACCAACACACCGGCTCCAATGGTGCGAACGCACATGGCTACACGACAGCAGAACAGTGCGTTCTTTGATGATGAAGACGACGACGACATGGCTGAGCTCCAACCCACCTTCACTGGACCAATCATAAAGTACAAGGGTTATCTATCTCCTACTCCTGGGTCATGTTCATTAGGCACCAAACAGAAGAAAATTGACTGAAACAGGGAGGGACTATCTGAAACTTGTCCAATAAGAAACACTTGTTTTCGTTTTCTGTTGCAAACGATTTTGCTTCGTTGTACCCTAATGAATACAACCCTGTCATCTTAAGCACAATTCTGTGTTTGTTTGTTCCTGATGGTTTAATCATTGGATGGTTGTGTTGTAGGTTGATGGTGTACCCACCTCCTCCAGCCAAGGGGGGCATATCGGTGACTAACGAAGACCTTCACTGCCTTAATGATGGAGAATTCCTAAACGACGTCATCATAGACTTTTATTTAAAGTTGGTGTAATTTGCTTTCCATTGTCTTATTTTCCATTGTAAATTTTCCATTGTCTATTTTCCATTGTCTTTAAAGTCACATTCTCTGTTTGATATTCTATCGAAGCAGTGCTTGCTTTTGTTGCATATAAGGGACATTGACCAACCTCACAGGGACTGTGGATTGACTGTTTTCTGTGTGTGTATCTTCCCTTTACTTAGATATTTAGTTTTGGAGAAGTTGAAAAAAGAAGACTCGCAAAGGAGTCACGTGTTTAGCTCATTCTTTTACAAGAGACTCAACCAGAAAGAGAGGAGAACCCTCCCAGACACCACGAACCTACCGTGAGTCTCCTCTTCTCTGCCCAGTGATATGAGGGGCAACACATTTCACACCGAATTTAGTTATGACAGGACAGAAGCTGAAGTGCTGGAGTCTGGTTTAGTGATAGCTCTGCCGACTCCGGACCACACATCCGCTGGCTACTGCGTTTCGATGCCCACCTTGGCCCTTCCTCTCGGTCTCACTCAGTCTTCCTCTCTACATTTCGACTATGACTATTATTGTCCATAAAAAAAAATACCAACGACTTAAAAAAACAAACATGTTACTTCTTTGCTGGTTATCAGGATGCAGAAGAGGAAGCACAACAGGGTGAAGACATGGACCAGACATGTAGACCTGTTCCAAAAGGACTTCATCTTTGTGCCCATCAATGAGTCGTAAGTTACTGTCTCTAAATATCACTGACTGCTTCCCAAATGACACCCTATTCGCTATATAGTGCACACATTTTTATATAGTGCACCACTTTACAAAAGTAGTGCGCTTTATAGGGCTCTGGTTAAAATAAGTTCACTATTTAGGATGCACAATCTATCCAAATGGAATTCCATTCAAGTCTCAAAGGGATACTTTGGGATTTTGGCAATGAAGTCATGGATACCATTTTTATGTCTCTGCATCCAGTATGAAGGAAGTTGGAGGTAGTTTCACAAGCCAATGCTAACTACAGTGCATTCTGAAAGTATTCACACCCCTTGACTTTCCACATTTTGTAATGTTACAGCCTTATTCTAAAATTGATTCAATCTACACACAATGCCCCATAATGACGAAGCGAAAATAGGTTTTTAGAAATGTTTGCAAATGTATAAAAAAAGAACAGATTGGGATAAACAGATATCAAGGTATATCTGGAACAGTAAGAGACCAATAATTAGATATACAATATTACATTCACCAAAGAACTGTGGGGGTATGGTCTTACCAAACCTAAAATATTATTATGTGTCAGCCCAATTGAGACCTCTGGTGTGTTGGTGCAATTCAGAATCCAAATCCAAATGGAAAGACATGGAGACTACTTTGACAGAGATACCCATACAGTCAGTTTTGGGAAATAAAGACATGGTAATAGAAATATACTGTAGACAAAATCAGTGGATTAATTTCTCTCTGAAGACATGGTTTAGGCTAGTTAAGCAAAATAATTAAGAGGTCAAACTGCTGAGTTGGCCCGCATACGACCCCAGCTTCATCCCTGCAACTCAGGACAGCAGATTTAAACAATGGACGCAGAAAGGCATCACATCATTCAGTACAATTATGAGGACCTAGATAACTTCCAGGACCTAAGTAAAAAAAAACATGGCTTGGATAAGCAAGATTTTTACAGACACCTACAAGTTCGACACTATTTCTTGAGGGAGATAAAAGTGATTGAGCCACGAGCACCTCAAAAATGAATCCAAGTATTCACTAACGCATACAACTTGGGGAGTAACAAAAAAACTATTTCAAATCTACTTGGGTATTCAAACCTCAAAGAAACATTCTACAAACGATATTAAAAAGAAATGGGAGGAGGAACTTAACATTGAAATAACTGAAGAAACATGGTTGAACATATTAGAGACTCAACAAAGCTCCACCAACTCAAGAACACGGAGAGAATTCTGTTGGAAGAATGTTATACGTTTCTTCATAACACCTAAACTGAAATCAAAACAGACTGACTCCCTACACCCTTGTTGGAGAGAACGCGGTCTATTGAGGGCTGACCACTCTCATATCTTTTGGACTTGCCCCGCAATCGAAACTTACTGGGGAGAAATAAGATCTAACATTGGAAAAATAATGGGATTTGACATAGAACAAACATTAATTTATTTGTACTTGGGTGAAATACCTGATAACTTAGACAATAGAGTCAAGTACCTGTTGAAGGTTCTACTGGCAGCCAGTAAAAAGGCTATCACTAGGAAATGGCTACAAAACGACCCTCCCACACTGACACAATGGATAGACATTGTAGAAGAAATACACCACATGGAGCATATGACCTTTGCTTTAAGAACTCAACAGGAGAGAGGTCAGGAATACTGGGAAAAATGTGTTTCGTACTTGGAAAAGGTCTAATTCAAAGATGTCAATGTAACTAATATGATGAAGGTGTGATGTGCACTGTAACTGCCAGATCTCTTTTGTTGTTCTTTTACTTTATTTGTACTTTCTTTGTGTTCCTCAATAAAAACAAAGTATAAAGAAAAAAACAACAACAGATACCTTATTTATGTATGTGTTCAGACCCTTTGCTAAGAGACTCGACATTGAGCTCCGGTGCATCCGGTTTCCATTGATCATCCTTTATATGTTTCTACAACTTGGAGTGCACCTGTGGTTAATTCAATTGATTGGACATATTTTGGAAAGGCACACACCTTTCTATATAAGGTCCCACAGTTGACAGTGCATGTCAGAGCAACAACCAAGCCACGAGGTCGAGGGAATTGTCCGTAGAGCTCCAAGACAGGATTGTGTTGGCACAGATCTGGGGAAGGGTACCAAAACATTTCTGGAGCATTGAAGATCCCCAAGAACACAGTGGCTTCCATCATGCTTAAATGGAAGAAGTTTGGAACCACCAAGACTCTTCCTCGAGCTGGTTGCCCGGCCAAACTGAGCAATCGGGGGAGAAGGACATTGGTCAGGGAGGTGACCAAGAACCCGATGGTCATTCTGACAGAGCACCAGAGTTCCTCTGTGGAGATGGGAGAACCTTCCAGAAGGACAGCCATCTATGCAGCACTACACCAATCAGGCCTTTATGGTAGAGTTGCCAGACGGAAGCCACTCTTCAGTAAAAGGCACATGACAGCCCGCTTGGAGTTGTCCGAAAAGGCACCTAAAGGACTTTCATACCATGAGAAACAAGATTCTCTGGTCTGGTGAAACCAAGATTGAACTCTTTGGCCTGCATGCCAAGCGTCGCGTCTGGAGGAAACTTTGCACCATCCCTAAGGTGAAGCATGCTGGTGGCAGCATCATGCTGTGGGGATCTTTAAGCGCCAGGGACTGGGAGTCTAGTCAGGATCGAGGGAAAGATGTACACAGAGATCCTTAATGAAAACCTGCTCTAGAGCGCTCAGGACTTCAGACTGGGGTGAAGGTTTCCCTTCCAACAGGACAATGACCCTAAGCACACAGCCAAGACAACGCAGGAGTGGCTTCGGAACAAGTCTGTGAATGTCCTTGAGTGGCCCAGCCAGAGCCCAGACTTGAACCCGATCTAACATCTCTGGAGAGACCTGAAAATCTCTGTGCAGCGATGCTCCCCATCCAGTCTGACAGAGCTTGAGAGCATCTGCAGAGAAGAATGGGAGAAAGTCCCCAAATACAGGCGTGCCAAGCTTGTAGTGTCATACCCAAGAAGACTCGAAGCTGTAATCGCTGCCAAAGGTGCTTCAACAAAGTACTGAGTAAAGGGTCTGAATACTTGTGTAAATGTGATATTTCATGTTTTTTGTATACATTTGCAAACATTTCTAAAAACCTGTTTTTATTTAGTCATTATGGGGTATTATGTGTAGATTGATGGGGGGGAAACAATTTTAATCCATTTTAGAATAAGGCTGTAACGTTAGAAAATGTGGACAAAGTCAAGAGGTCGGAATACTTTCCGAATGCACTAGTGTTTGCACAATGATGGAAGTCTATGGTATCTACTAGCATGCTAGCAACTTCCTTCAATCTGCACGCAGAGATATAGTTAATTTGACGCTGGGGAAGTAGATGAATGGCTTAATTTCCAAAAACCTGAAGTATCCCTTTAAGCATTTACGTGACGTGCAGTGATGAAAGCAAACACATTTGTTATTTTGTATCAGTATAAGATGCAATGTAAGACACAGATGGTAAACCTAAGTCTCTTTCTTAACCAAACCCATTGGTCTCTCTGTTTCAGAGCCCACTGGTACTTGGCAGTGATCTGCTTCCCAGGGATGCAGGGCCCTCAGTTTGAGCCCAACCCTTTGTGCCAGGCCCCAGGGCTATCACAGACACAGTTAGCCCCCCAGGGCAGGCCTCCTGACCACTGCCGGCCACTCTCCCCAGAGTCAGACTACTGTGAGCCCCCAGGCAGAGAGGAACCTTTGGCCCCCTCAGAGAAGCTGTCCCTCAGTGCAACAGAGGCCTCCTCGGAAGGACACTCCCACAGCGAGCAGCCAAAGGGAGCGTCCATCTGTCCTAATGGGGGCCAAGTGCCTCCCAAGACCTCTTTAGAAAGGGTGAATGGGCTGGTCAATGCTCAGCCACAGTACACAGGTGACCCACAGACAATGTCTCTACTTGGAAGTAGCATTTCATTGCACTGTGTACAGTACACTCTATCCTGTGCATATGGCAAATATACTTTGATGTCTTAGAAGCTGTGTGGAAATTGATGGATGAAGAGTCAGTTATCTCACTGGCTTTTAATCATGTTTTGCAGATGGCTTGCACAGAATCAGTTTGTGTTACAGATCAGGTAGTGGCAATGGTGATGACACAGATACCTTTTCTGATGACCAAAGCTCCTGTCAGGTAATGAGGGAATTTTCTATTCTGTTGGTGACATTTGTATTTATTATGAAACTCCAGTTGTTCCTGCCAATGCAGCAGCTACTCTTCCTGGGTCCAGCAAAATGAAGGCAGTTTATACAATTTCAAAAATATTACAACCCATTCACAGATTTCACAACACACTGTGCCCACGGTTTTAAATAAAATGTTACTGCTTGCATCAGTTACTTGATGTGGTATAGAGTTCCATGTAGTCATGGCTCTATGTAGAACTGTGCGCCTCCCATAGTCTGTTCTGGACTTGGGGATTGTGAAGCGATGTCTTGTGGGGCATGCATGGGTGTCCTACGCCTGTAGTTTAAACAGACAGCTCGGTGCATTCAACATGTCGACACCTCTCATAAATACAAGTATCGATGAAGTCAATCCCTCCTCCACTTTGAGCCAGGAGAGATTGACATATTATTAATATTAGCTCTCTGTGTACATCCAAGGGCCAGCCGTGCTGCCCTGTTCTGGTCTGAGCCAATTGCAATTTTCCTGAGTCCTTTTTTGTGGCACCTGACCACACGACTGAACAGTAGTCCAGGTGCGACAAAACTAGGGCCTGTAGGACCTGCCTTGTTGTTAGTGCTGTTAAGAAGGTAGTGCAGCGCTTTATTATGGACTTACTTCTCCCCATCTTAGCTACTTTTGTGTCAATATGTTTTGACCATGACAGTTTACAATCCAGGGTAACTTCAAGCAGTTTAGTCACCTCAACTTGCTCAATTTCCACATTATTTATTACAATATTTAGTTTGAGGTTTAGTGAATGATTTGTCCCAAATACAATGCTTATATATATATTTTTATATTTAGGACTAACTTATTCCTTGCCACCCACTCTGAAACTAACTGCAGCTATTTGTTAGGGGGTTGCAGTCATTTCAGTCGCTGTAGTAGCTGACATGTATAGTGTGGAGTCATCCGCATACATAGACACACTGGCTTTACTCAATGCCAGTGGCATGTCATTAGTAAAAATGGAAAAAAGTAAGGGGCCTAGACAGCTGCCCTGGAGAATTCCTGATTATGTTGGAGAGGCTTCCATTTAAAGAACTCCCTCTGTGTTCTGTTAGACAGGTAACTCTTTATCCACAATGTACAGTTGAAGTCGGAAGTTTACATACACCTTAGCCAAATACATTTATACTCAGTTTTTCACAATTCCTGACATTTAATCCTAGAAAAAAATCCCTGTTTTAGGTCAGTTAGGATCACCACTTTATTTTAAGAATGTGAAATGTCAGAATAATAGTAGAAAGAATGAATTATTTCCGCTTTTATTTCTTTCATCACATTCCCAGTGGGTCAGAAGTTTACATACACTCAATTAGTATTTGGTAGCATTGCCTATAAATTGTTTAACTTAGGTCAAATGTTTTAGGGAGCCTTCCACAAGCTTCCCACAATAAGTTGGGGGAATTTTGGCCCATTCCTCGTAACGGAGTCAGGTTTGTAGGCCTCCTTGCTCGCACACACTTTTTCAGTTCTGCCCACAAATTTTCTATAGGATTGAGGTCAGGGCTTTGTGATGGCCACTCCAATACCTTGACTTTGTTGTCCTTAAGCCATTTTGCCACAACTTTGGAAGTATGCTTTGGGTCATTGTCCATTTGCGACCAAGCTTTAACTTCCTGACTGATGTCTTGAGATGTTGCTTCAATATATCCACATAATTTTCCTGCCTCATGATGCCATCTATTTTGTGAAGTGCACCAGTCTCTCCTACAGCAAAAAGTACGATCTTTGTTCCCTTGTGCAGTTGCAAACCGTAGTCTGGCTTTTTTATGGCGGTTTTGGAGCAGTGGCTTCTTCCTTGCTGAGCGGCCTTTTAGGTTATGTCGATATAGGACTCGTTTTACTGTGGATATAGATACTATTGTACCGGTTTCCTCCAGCATCTTCACAAGGTCCTTTGCTGTTTTTCTGGGATTGATTTGCACTTTTCGCACCAAAGTACGTTCATCTCTAGGAGACAGAACGCGTCTCCTTCCTGAGTGGCATGACGTCTGCGTGGGTCCATGGTGTTTATACTTGCGTACTATTGTTTGTACAGATGAACGTGGTACCTTCAGGCGTTTGGCTGATTTCTTTTGATTTTCCCATGATGTCAAGCAAGGAAGCACTGAGTTTGAAGGTAGGCCTTGAAATACATCCACAGGTACACCTCCAATTGACTCAAATGATGTCAATTAGCCTATCAGAAGCTTCTAAAGCCATGACATCATTTTCTGGATTTTCTTAAGCTGTTTAAAGGCACAGTCAACTTAGTTTATGTAAACTTCTGACCCACTGGAATTGTGATACAGTGAAATAATCTGTCTGTAAACAATTGTTGGAAAAATTACTTGTGTCATGCACAAAGTAGATGTCCTAACCGACTTGCCAAAACTATAGTTTGTTAACAAGAAATTTGTGGAGTGGTTGAAAAACGAGTTTTAATGACTCCAACCTAAGTGTATGTTAACTTCCGACTTCAACTGTAGCAGAGGGTGTTAAGCCATAACACACATGTATTTCCAGCAGCAGACTATGATCGATCATGTCAAAAGCCGCACTGAAGTCTAACAAAACAGTGCCCACAATCTTTTTATCATCAATTTCTCTCAGCCAATCATCAGTCATTTGTGTGAGTGCTGTGCTTGTTGAATGTCCTTCCCTATAAGCATGCGAAAAGTTTGTTGTCAATTTGTTTACTGTAAAATAACATTATCTGATGATTTGCAGATTAAGTTAAATGAATGTTGTGTAACTTTGTTTAGTTCTTTTTTTTGTCTAGGATGAGTGCAGTGAGGACGGTGCACTTGCTGAAGACCTGGAACCCCCTGAGAGCTCAGAGTGGACATCAAAACCCACCGTCTGTAAACAGTGAGTAGGAAAGGATGTTCTACCATTTTTGTGTCAGTAGAGGATGCTATTGCTTTCCTTCTGACACCTTTGTGGATAGTGTCATTTTGAGGTTAATGGCCATGAATATTTACCTAAAAATTACAATGTTTTAGGCCTTTTCTAAGTGATTTGTTTGTTTTCTCAGACCTTGTATTCTCATCATGGACTCGTTACGTGGCCCTGCCAGATCTTCTGTCATTAAAACATTACGAGAGTAAGTCAATGCTTTAATACTGTTCTGAATATTGTAGATTTAGTTTGCCTAATTAGCACACAAAAGCAAACCTTCCCAAGCCATTTATATTTTGTTTGTGTGTGTGTGTAACTGCAGGTACCTGGAGGTGGAGTGGGAGGTGAGGAAAGGAAGTCGGAGGAGTTTTGGGAGGGACCAGACAAAGGGTTCTAGCCCACATGTGCCTCAGCAGGACAACTTCAGCGACTGTGGAGTCTACATTCTGCAGTATGTGGAGAGCTTCTTCGAGGTGAGAGTATAATCTGGAGCGACACAACCAGTGTACACACACACACACCAATGCAGTGTACACACACACACCAATGCAGTGTACTGTAACTGAGACACCTGGAGCCATATAATGGGATGTAGGCCATTAACACAGTGTTGCTGGGTCATTTTAAATTGCCAATGTTTTCAGAATGTATTTAGTGACGCAATTACTTGTAGCAGACTCACCTTACCATTGATCCTGGTAGGATAAATAGTTGTACAGTGCATTCGGAAAGTATTCAGACCCCTTGACTTTTTCCACATTGTTATGTTAGACTTATTCTAAAAGATAACATTTGTTTTTTCCCCCTCATCAATTTACACAATAACCCATAATGACAAAGCAAAAACAGGTTTTTCATTTCTTTAGCAAATATATTAAAAATAAAAACTGACATTTACATACGTTTTCAGACCCTTTACTCAGTACTTTGAAGCACTTTTGGCAGTGGTTACAGCCTCGAGTCTTCTTGGATATGACGCTACAAGCTTGGTACACCTGTATTTGGGGTGTTTCTCCTATTCTTCTCTGCAGATCCTCTCAAGCTCTGTCAGGTTGGATGGGGAGTGTCGCTGCACAGCTATTTTCAGGTCTCTCCAGAGATGTTCGATCGGGTTCAAGTCCGGGCACTGGCTGGGCCACTCAAGGACATTCAGAGACTTGTTCCGAAGCCACTTCTGCATTGTGTGCTTAGGATCATTGTCCTGCTGGAAGGTTAACCTTCGCCCCAGTCTGTGATCCTCAGTGTTCTGGAGCAGGTTTTCATCAAGGATCTCTCTGTACTTTGCTCCACTCATCTTTCCCTCGATCCTGACTTGTCTCCCAGTCGCTGCTGCTGAAAAACATCCCCACAGCATGATGCTGCCACCACCATATTTCACTGTAGGGATGGTGCCAGGTTTCTTCCAGATGTGACGTTTGGCGTTCAGGCCAAATAGTTCAATCTTGGTTTCATCAGATCAGAGAATCTTGTTTCTCATGGTCTGAGAGTCCTTTACGTTCCTTTTGGCGAACTCCAAACAGGCTCTCGTGCCTTTTTAATGAGGAGAGGCTTCCATCTGGCCACTTTCATAAAGGCCAGATTGGTGGAGTGCTGCATAGATGGTTGTCCTTCTGGAACGTTCTGCCATCTCCACAGAGGAACTCTGGAGCTCCGTCAAAGTGACCATCGGGTTCTTGGTCACCTCCCTGACCAAGGCTCTTCTCCCCTGATTGCTCAGTTTGGCTGTGCGTCCAGCTCTAGGAATAGTCTTGGTGGTTCCAAACTTCTTCCATTTAAGAATGATGAAGGCCACTGTGTTCTTGGGGACCTTCAATGCTGCAGAAATGTTTTTGTACCTTTCTTCAGATCTGTGCCTCGACACAATCCTGTCTTGGAGCTCTACGGACAATTCCTTCGACCTTATGACTTGGTTTTTGCTCTGACATGCACTGGCAACTTTGGGACCTTATATAGACAGGTGTGTGCCTTTCCATATGTCCAATCAGTTGAATTTACCACAGGTGCACTCCAAGTTGTAGAAACATCTCATGGATGATCAATGGAAACAGGATGCACCTGGGACTCGAAATTGAGCTCATCGCAAAGGGTCTGAATACTTATGTAAATAAGGTATCTGTTTTTTATTTTTAATACATTATCAAACATTTCAAACAATTATGGGGTATTGTGTGTAGATCGATCAGTCTAATTAAAAAAAAGGCTGTAACGTAACTAAATGTTGAAAAAGGGAAGGGGTCTGAATACTTTTCGAATGCACTGTATATTGAATTTAACTGAATTACCTGCAGTGGTTGTTAATCAATTGAGCAATTGCATGAACCAGGGCTTTAGACTATTGATTTGGAAGCTTCATTTCTACCTTGCACCACTCTGAAAATAGGACTTCGGCCTGAATCCAAAATAATTATGATTTTGGGCCCCCATTCAGAATCCACTTACCAGCTTTCATCTCCCGGTGAACCTGGAGGAATGGTTCCCGCAGCAACGGATGAAGACGAAACGCGAAGAGATCAAGGAGCTCATCTTAAATATCCAAGCCCAACAGGAGATGGAGGCGGGCCAGGGCTCAGCCAAAGGCTCCCCTGGAGAACAGGAGGTGGGAGAAGAGGATACAGGGGAAGGTGTAGAGATTCAGAACCTGCCTGTCAGCCCCTGAGGTGCACTGTCTAGTCCGACACTGCTACCTACTTACCTCCTTTACTTTGACATGATGGTCCTATCTATCGGGTGGGTCTCCCGCTGCCTGGCAAAGCCTTGGAGGTCTGCCTGCCTGCTGCCGGGGCCAAGCCTGGATGGAGGTCTGCCTGCCTGCTGCCTTGGCCAAGCCTGGATGGGGATCTGGAGGTATGCCTGCCTGCTGCCGGGCCCAGACTGGATGGAGGTCTGCCTGCCTGCTGCCAGGGCCAAGCCTGGTTGTACACTGCTGGATTACTCTCCATCTCCATTATTTCTTAACTGCCATATTCCTTCCATTGACAACAAAACAAAACATTTTAAATTTGTATTGAATAAAACATGTATATATTCTGGAAGTTTTTTGCTGCCTTTGTAATTGATTGTTTTTGATGCCGTGCTCTACATGAAGATCATCATCCATAGGTTAGTTATGTTTTCTTCATAAATGTTATTTTTCGGTAGGATCTGTGTAGAATATACCGTTGTGCTGCTCTCGCATCGTGTTTATGCTTTCGACTGAGACTGAACTGGCAGTTATTTGTAATTTATATCCATACCTTTCATTAATGGGGTGGTAGGTAGCCTAGTGGTTAGAGCATTGAACTAGTATAACAAGAGATATTGAACCTGGGATGACATCATCTCATGTATTCTATAACAGTAACTGTCAAATATTTTACTAGGGAAAAGGTGCACCCAATTCAGAATGTTTTATGCAGAGAAAAATACTGGCATACAGTATGTTATAAAAGGCAAGTGATGTGTCTGTGTTTAATGCTCAAGATCCATCCACTCTGGTAGTAGGGATTTAACAAGCACTGGCTAAACAATTTATTTATTTTACCTTTATTTAACTAGACAAGTCAGTTAAGAACAAATTCTTATTTTCAATGACGGCCTAGGAACAGTGGGTTAACTGCCTTGTTCAGGGGCAGAACGACAGATTTCTTTACCTTGTCAGCTCGGGGATTCGATCTTGCAACCTTTCGGTTATTAGTGCATTTTGCCTAGTTGCTTCATCTGGTCACCTGGGGTGGATGGGATGTAAAGTAGGTCCTCCAGAGAGCTGCTTGTCTTCCATTGTTTGAACAAATAACTGCTATTATGATCTATCATTATCTAGGGATGATTGGGTCTTGACATTTTATACAGGGATATACATTGAGTGACAGACTGACCACGTGAAAGCTAGGATCCCTTATTGATGTCAATTGTTAAATCCACTTCAATCAGTGTAGATAAAGGGGAGGAGACAGGTTAAAGGATTTTTAAGCATTGATACATGGATTGTGTGTGTGTGCCATTCAGAGGGTGAATGGGCAAGACAAAATATTTAAGTGCCTTTTGAACGGGGTATGGTAGCAGGTACCAGACGCACCGGTTTTAGTGTGTCATGGACTGCAACGCTGCTGGGTTTTTCACACAACCGTTTCCCGTGTGTATCAAGAATGGTCCACCACCCAACTCGACACAACTGTGGGAAGCATTGGAGTCAACATGGGCCAGCATGCCTGTGGAACGCTTTCGACACCTTGTAGAGACCGACCATACCCTCAATTCTTGAGGGTGTTCTGAGTGCAAACGGCAGAGGTGCAACCCAATATTAGGAACCCAATGTTCTTAATGTTTTGTACACTGTATATTTAGTGGGTGTGTACATGACGGACCACAGCAGTTTTATAGATCTTTATTTTCTAAAAAGCTTTTATTTTATATAACCCTAGCTCAAAGTAAGCTCCATGTATATTCAGAGGTGTTAATTATTTGTTTTAATCACATTGATCTTAAAGATACTGTATGTGAAGAAGTATGTTAAAACAGCAGAATGAGGCTTTCCTCTCCTTTTCTAGGTATGTGTAGCTTTTTGAGTTCATAGAAGCTTTGCATTCATTCCCACGTTCTATCCTGATGGGTGTTTTTAAAACTAAGGGTGTATCCCAAATGGCACCCTGCTTCCTATGTAGTGCACTACTTTGACCAGAGCCCCATGTAGTTAGTGTACTACTTTTGACCAGAGCTCTGGTCAAAAATAGTTCACTATATAGGGAATAGAGTGCCATTTGGGACGCTAACCATGAGAGAATAACCTAGAGATGCCTTCACTGCGGTTATGGTCACGGACAATGTTGTGTAAATATTTTACAAGCTTAAGTTGGATCAATGCACCCTCACACTTGTCCTCTGTGATGTGACGGACAGTATCTATTGTCCACTGAAATGTCAAGTGCATCCAAACCAATTCTGCCACACAACCAGTCATCATAGTTTCCATGGAGGATAGGCCTATGATTGTGTTTGCACAGCTAGCCTTGTTTTTCATGAGGGCTGGCCCCAGTTGGCTGGTGAATAGACAAACATTTCCTCCAGCACAACCTGAAATTGCCTTTCATATGTACATGATACAAGGTGGCCAATGAACTTGCTCACCTCACCAGGTGTGGAGTGTGATATATTTGTGCTTTGTCTTTCCTCCCAAAGTAAGCACTTGTCTTGTTCACTTCCCTTGTCCTTGAAATGAAATGAGTGGTATAAGAAACATGGTGGAAGCTCCCAATAGCCCATGCTTCTGCAATCCTATGGTTTTAATTTATGTGCCCACTTCAGGAGAATGGAGATATTATAGGGACGCACCAGTGAGGAGCCAACATGTTCTCAGGGCAGAATGCACACATTAGGAGGCACCATTGTCTGTGTGTACAGAAACATGAAGCAGATGTCGCTCTGGCCTCCCCTCAGGTGATTCTCTAATGTGATGCACTCACCCTGCAGCTATCAGCTTTCAATCTGGTATTGGATGACTTCTTTAGGGGAGGGGGCTTAAATGTTACTGGGTCACTCAAAAATGTATGATGCCCAAGTTGTCTGGAAACTTGGTCTGCAATGCTGTGCATTTTTCCGAACCCTGTAGTGGCATAATTGCTGAGAAATAAGTCTGGCTAAGTGGCTATTGAACCACATGGCTGCGTAGACAGTTTAAAAAGATAATGGGATACATATAATCTAAATGTGTACAACTGTCCTGTAGTGTCAAGTGACGTCATGGCCAATTCCTTGGATTTGTGAGCGAGTCGAAGGTTGCTGCAGGAAGGGGAGATCGGAGGTTGGATCTACACCCGGCAGTCTATTGGGGAAACTTCCACTTTTATAAACAAGTATCGGGCTGCACTGGTTGAAGAGGATACGAGGTAGGTAATGTCTGCGCGCATTCTTTTACCCTTACAAACTAAATTCAATGCAATTGTTGGAAGCTTTTTAAATAGTGGTAGCTAGTTGTACACGGGAGTTATCTTCGCTAGCTGGTTGGCTAACATTAGCAGGCTACATTGATGCCAATGGAGGCTGTCAAAACGCAGGAGACGATTGCCATCACATGTATTCTTCCATAGGGAAAACCGTAAACACAGCATCCTGGAATGTAGACTTTTGTTCCGATTTTCGCTCAAAGAAATACTCCCTTTTAGAAAACATTAACTTTACTGGTTTCCAATGAGTTCAACATTTAGCTGGTCAATTCGATATTTGACACGCTCCGAGACAGAACAGTGTCTGGGTATCACTGAAGGTTCATTACACCGCTCTAGAGTTGTTATTTCCCAGCTGCAGAGCATGCACTGCTGCGTACATCAGATCAGATAATGCGATTCCAGTTTTTATAACCGTTCCAACGAATGGTTCCATTACAATATAATCCTAACAGTTATGCACCATCAACCCAATTGCTTGAGGATTGATGGAACCCTTGTGTCCTGACCGAAGTGTTCCGGTTTTGTAGCTCGTTCGTTTTCTTCTCACCCACACACACAGGCGTACTGTTGTGTGTGGCAAGAAATCCAACTGAGTAACCAATTGAAGCATGGGCAAGCATCTAGCCTACCTATTGCTTAAAAAATAAACAGGAGTTTTCATATAGACACACAGGTACGTGTGCTCTCGTTATGGATTGCAATAACTCATGCCTGTGTTCTCAGATGAGTAATGTCCTAAATCAAAAATGTTACATGGTTACATGAGAATTCGTGTGTGCAATAGGCTATGCTGTTCTGTGTCTGACAGACCAGACAGAAAATTGATGGAAAGAACTAGAGGTGCCAAGTTCACAATTTTTCCATTGATCCCACTGTCTGCAGGCGTTGCCAACAGAAAATGATTTGTCTCCGTTTTTTGAGGGACTTTGATCTTTTGTCATTTCCATACCTGTTTTATTTTTATGAGTGTGAATTGCTATCAGTCACAGTGTTGCTGCTCTTTGTGACAGAGGCGTTGCACCTGTGTTGACATCCTGCTAGTAAAAGTTGAGGCCGTTCAAAGTCCTTTCAGGAAATATTCACTTTACATTTCCTTTCAGGAAATATTCACTTTACTACCATGCACTGCCGGTTTCACCTTTCTTAAAAAACATTTGAAGACCACTGGAAATGTCTACTTTTACCCAGTGTATAGCTATTGCTTGTAGGATACAGCAGGCTAAATATCCCCTTTTCTGTTATAACCACTGTGGGTCAAGCTTTAACAATGCAAATTCCTCCATATTATTGGACCATTATTGATGAGCAGCAGCAATACAATTATATTAAAGGACTTTTGGATTCAATGACTCTGTACGTTTACTATAAAACACAGGTTTTTAAAGCTGTAAAGTGCAATCTCACTGGTTTCTTATTTGACTGCTGCCCTCAGTGTCTTGACGGTAAAACAACATCCCCCACACCATGGGACCAGGGTTATTGTAACCCTTTCATCAGACACTGGTTAACTCCCAAATGGCAGCCTATTTCCTAAATAGTACACTACTATTGACCAGGGGCCCTATGGGTAGTGCACTAAATTGGGAATAGGTTGCCTAACCACCACAGTGTGTATGTGGGTGCCAATGATGATGGAATGAGGACTGCAAAGATCGTGTTTCTGAGGGGTATGATACTCTGTGGTGGATTCCATCCAGACCTCATTGGCTCACCCGTGTGCCTTTTGTAATTAGTGGATTGTGAGCTGATTTAGTCATGCCCCAGTGAGAAGACTAAAGTCTCTGTTCAATGTGATGAGGACTGAGGAGTGTCACCTTACACTGTATGTGGTGTGTAGGCTACCCAGACTGCTCCCCCAGGTGCTGCATCTGACACCTCTGACTCTTGTTGTATGTTCACACACATTAAAAACTAGAGGTCGACCGATTATGATTTTTCAACACCGTTACCGATTACTGGAGAACCAAAAAAAGCCGATGCCTATTTTTATATATATATATATATATATATTTGTAATAATGCCAATTACAACAATACTGAATGAACAATTAACACTTATTTTAACTTAATATAATACATCAATTAAATCAATTTAATCTCAAATAAATAATTACACATGTTCAATTTGGTTTAAATAATGCAAAAACACAGTGCTGGAGAAGAAAGTAAAAGTGCACTTTTTTTTTTATTTCACCTTTATTTAACCAGGTAGGCCAGTTGAGAACAAGTATTCATTTACAACTGCGACCTGGTCAAGATAAAGCAAGCAGTGCGACACAAACAACACAGAGTTACACACAAACAAACGTACAGTCAATAACACAAAATAAAATAAATATCTATGTACAGTTTGTGCAAAAGTAGAAGAGTAGGGAGGTAGGCAATAAATAGGCCCTAGAGGTGAAAAATTACAATTTTAGCATTAATACTGGAGTGATAGATGTGCAGATGATGATATGCAAGTAGAGATACTGGGGTGCAAGAGGGTAAGTAATAATATGGGGATGAGGTAGTCAGGTGTGCTATTTACAGATTGGCTGTGTACAGGTACAGTGATCGGTGAGCTGCTCAGACAGCTGATGCTTAAAATTAGAGAGGGAGATTTTTGCAATTTGTTCCAATCATTGGCAGCAGAGAACTGGAAGGAAAGGCGGCTGAAGGAAGTGTTGGCTTTGGGGATGACCAGTGCAATATACTTGCTGGAGCGCGTGCTATGGGTGGGTGTTGCTATGGTGACCAGTGAGCTGAGATAAGGCGGGGCTTTACCTAGCAAAGACTTATAGATGACCTGGAGCCAGTGGGTTTGGCGACGGATATGTAGTGAGGGCCAGCCAACGAAAGCATACGGGTCGCAGTGGTGGGTAGTATATGGGGCTTTGGTGATAAAACAGATGGCGCTGTGATAGACTGCATCCAGTTTGCTGAGTAGAGTGTTGGGGGCTACTTTGTAAATGACATCGCCGAAGTCAAGGATCGGTAGGATAGTCAGTTTTACAAGGGCAATGTTTGGCTGCATGAGTGAAGGAGGCTTTGTTGCGAAATAGGAAGCCGATTCTAGATTCCATTTTTGATTGGAGATGCTTAATGTGAGTCTAGAAGGAGAGTTTACAGTCTAGCCAGACACCTAGGTATTTGTAGTTGTCCACATATTCTAATTCAGAACCGTCCAGAGTAGTGATGCTAGTCGGGCGGGAGGGTGCGAACAGCAATCAGTTGAAGAGCATGCACTTAGTTTTACTAGCATTTAAAAGCAGTTGGAGGCCACGGAAGGAGTGTTGTATGGCGTTGAATTATGACAGCAATATTTAGACTTAGGGTTCTATAAAATACGGAACAGTTCCGTATTTCACTGAAAGAATAAATGTTTTGTTTTTGAAATGATAGTTTCCGGATTTTACCATATTAAATGACCAAGGGCTCGTATTTCTGTGTGTTTATTATAATGTTTATGGTTAGGTACATTTGTGCAACGATTGTGCTTTTTTTCGCGAATGTGCTTTAGTTAAATCATCACCCGCTTGGCAAAGGTGAAATAGGCTGTGATTCGATGATAAATTAACAGGCACCGTTTTGATTATATGCAACCCAGGACAAGCTAGTTAACCTAGTAATATCATCAACCATGTGTAGTTAAATAGTGATTATGTGAAGATTGTTTTTTTAAGATAAGTTTAATGCTAGCTAGCAACTTACCTTGGCTCCTTGCAGCCACAAGGTCCTTTTGACGCTGCACTCGCGTAACAGATGGTCAGCCTGCCACGCAGTCTCCTTGTGGATTGCAATGTAATCGGCCATAATCTGCGTCCAAAAAGGCTGATTACCAGTTGTTATGAGAACTTGAAATCGGCCCTAATTAATCGGCCATGCCGATTAATCGGTTGACCTCTATTCAAAACCCCACCAAACCAGCTTTGTTGTGTAGGATCAGGGTTGTAAATGGGAGAGCAATGGAGGTTTGAGCTTTGGCTGTAAAAGGCTAGTAGTTTTGTTTTTCTCTCATTTTGCTATTAGCACACAGAACAACAAACCAGGTTCTATAGTAGGTAGGCTATGTAGTGGAAATGATGTGCCGTGAGCTGTTTCTATTGATCTGATATGAAGGATGACACCGTCATGGAATGTTTTATTTCTTCCCTTTCCAGACCAAATGGCTGAGGTGAGCCTCTGTACTGACTGAGCCTCTACTGTCTATGACAGACCTACTTGGCATGGGTCTTTCATCACATCAAACTGTTGAGTTTTGCGAGTGGGCTCGAATCTTCAGTTCATTCATACATTTTTCTCCCTCCATGTCTCCGCTGTGAACTTGGCCTGATTGCATAACTTCATGCCTTAAGTGATTTAGCCGGCAACATAGATGCAAATGAACCCAGCCCATCATTAAGGCAGGTAGTCAGTGTAACCATAGTAACATACCTCGTCCCTGATGCCAGTACTATAGATCAGGTGTTTCTGACCTTTGGAAACTCAACCCAAGGCCTCTTTAAGGAATGGAGTTATGGTCTCTTATCACGTTTATTTATAAAGCCCTTTTTACATCCGTTTATGTCACAAAGTGCTGTACAGAAACCCAGCCTAAAAGCCCAATCAGCAAGCAATGCAGATGTAGAAGCACGGTGGCTAGGAAAAACTCCCTAGAAAGTCAGGAACCTAGGAGGAAACCGAGAGGACAGGCTCTGAGGTGTGGCCTCTTCTGGCTGTGTTGGGTGGAGATTATAACAGTACATGGCCAAGATGTTCAAACGTTCATAGATGACCAGCAGGGTCAAATAATAAACACAGTAGTTGTAGAGGGTGCAACAGGTCAGCACCTCAGGAGTAAATGTCAGTTGGCTTGTCATAGCTGAGCATTCAGAGTTCGAGACAGCAGGTGCGGTAGAGAGAGCGAGAGAGTTGAAAACAGAAGGTCCGGGACAAAGTAGCACGTCTGGTGAACAGGTCAGGGTTCTATAAAGTCTGTACTATTGCTCTAAGGACATTTAGCCTACATAGTTAAGTCTACAGTGCACACACTACAGTTACAGTACCAGTATCTGATTTAGTTGTTACTGATAGGGTTAGATAATATTTGGGAAGTTGGCCTGATTCAGTATCAGTTTGATAGTTGTTTCCACAACAATGAATATTTTTATACCAGTGCCGAAGTCTGAATAGGCCTACATACAGATAGATGACACACAGGCTAGACCGAGGCCTATTCAATCAATATCAGTTATTTGCTTCTCTGTAGTGGATTAGAAATATTGACATTATTTTCACTCTGTCTGCAGTCATCTAGTGCTCTAAGCTATGAGTCCAGACAAAGGATTTGCTGTTGACTGAAGCATGAGGAAGTTTCATTTGTAATATATGCAATTATTTATTCTCTATGATTGCCTTGGCCAAGCCCATCCCTGGTTGCTCATTAGGTAGCTTTATTAAGGGAAACTTTGACCCATATTAAACCAGCACTCTCCCTAGTCCCAACCCTGTGACATAAAAGGAAATATTATAGACTACAGTCTGTTTTTTTTCTGTTGTCATTGAGGGCCATTTTTTGGCAATTTTTATACACATAAAAATTATGGTTTTTAAACATTATGGTTCTCTGTTCTATAGATGGAATAGTGGGACATTTTGCCTCACCCATGGGATGAGCATTCAGCATTCACTGCAGCGTCAATAATTCACTGTCTCTATGTTGTAACTTTAATGGGTTACAGAGGTAATGTTTAAGTTAATTCATTGAGCTGTATCTAAAGATATTTTCTTTTAGAGCTGTTTACATATGTAATTGTATTAGAATTTGTGTGTTGGAGTTTGAGGGAACTACATACATATTTTTGTTGTATTGTTAGTATTGGATTACGCTTTTGACTGCAAGTTCCAGTAGAGTAGAAGTAGAGAAAGAACGAGCCAGTTATGTACAAGTGATAAGTGATTATCCTGACTTTCGCTAGCAACTTTCTTTTATAGTTTTGTAGAATCTAAAGTTGTTAAATGTAACGTGAACAAGTAGTATTACTAAAAGAAGCTTTCATTTCAAACCCGACATCCCTAGTCATTACTTTGAAGATGGAGTATAGAATAACTATGGCCATGGATCATGTATAGTTTTTACTAATCCTGCGTCTCCCCTGTGTTGCTATTCCTCCTGTACCGATGCTGAAACTTAACTAGTGCTTTTAAGAGACAGTGGGATAAGCAGCTTGGGGCCTCCAGACTCTGTCTTGATCCCAAATGGCACCCTATTCCCTACATACTGTAGTGCACTACTTTTGACCTGGCCCATAGTTTTGTACACTATATAGGGAATAAGGTGCCGTTTGGGACTCTGAGTGTGTGTGTGTCTGCTTGGGCCTAATGTTGTTGCCCAAGCTAGCTGTGTGAAAGAGAGGCCACCACTGTTTTCCTGCCAGTTCCATTTGGCTCCAGTCATTGCCTCAGTGTTTTCCATGTTCTCGTTGGCTAGATAAGATGGATGGGCTCTTGGGAAATGGGAACTCCTGGTTCTCAGTGTGTCTCTGACTTGCTATCTGAGTGTCTTCAGACCGTTTGACATTATGGGGTATTGTGAGGCTTGTGAGGCTTCCTCTCTATTCATTGTCTGGTGGCTGTGGAGTGTCTATGTTGAGTCCTAAATGGTATCCTATTCCCTAATATAGTGCGCTACCCTATGGGCCCTGGTCAAAAGTAGTGCACTACAAATGGAATAGGGTGCCATTTGGGACGCATACTTTGTGTGGTATGTGCACATTGAATAATCAGTGGTGTATCTGTGTCGGGACGACATCACACAGCAGAGAGATTACTGTACGCCTGAAAAGAGAAGATTGTGAGAACGAGATTTCGTCTGTGTAGCACTCGAGGGACTGGCCGTAGGGGGATGTTGTCTTAGGTTTTAGTTGACAAAGGACAGACTGCACAGACTGGGTCCTAGTAAAGGTTCCTTTTCAGTGTGTGGAATCCTTAGTTGAGATCCATGCGATTTGCTCAAACTTTTGAGTAGGCCTAAATTATGGAAATGTCAATGGAAGATAGGCTACGATTTATGCCAAAGTGATGATGATAGCTCATAGTGATGGGGGGATTGATACAGTTACATATCGTAATATTATTTTAGACAATATTATACCGATACTTTGACTTAAAGTATAGATTTGTTAAAATATGATTTATTATTATTCATTATTATTGTTAGGTATTAACTCAGATGTTTATTTATTATATTATGTTTATATTTAAATAGTGAGCCAACATCAAAACAATTTTTTTTCATTCTCTCGTTTCTCTGCAGCAGACATATAGTGAGCAATATGTTAGGAACATTAAATCGTAATATAAATCACAGTATCGAATCGCAATACATATAGAATCATGACAATCACAATGTATATCTTACCGGCACCTACAGTTCCTTCAGAAAGTATTCACACCCCTTGACTTTTGATGTTTTTGATTTACATTTAGATTCTGTGTCACTGGCCTACACACAATACCCCATAATGTCAAAGTTGAATTATGTTTTTAGAAATTTGTACAAATTAATAAAAAATGAGAAGCTGAAATATGTTGAATCAATAAGTATTCAACTCCTTTGTTACGGCAAGCCTAAATGCGTTCAGGAGTAAAAATGTGCTCCACAAGTCACATAATAAGTTGCATGAACTCACTCTGTGTGTAATAATAGTGTTTAACATGATTTTTTAAAATGACAACCAGATCTCTGTACCCCACACACACTGGGATGTTCAAAACATTAAGAACACCTGCTCTTTCCATGACAGACTGACCAGGTGAATCCAGGTGAAAGCTATGATCTCTTATTGATGTCACTTGTTAAATCCACTTCAATCAGTGTATATGAAGAGGAGGAGACAGGTTCTTAAAGGATTTTTAAGCCTTGAGACAACTGAGACATGGATTGTGTATGTGTGCCATTGAGGGTGAATGGGCAAGACAAGAGATTTAAGTGCATTTGGACAGGGTATGGTAGTAGGTGCCACTGGTTTAAATGTGTGTCCAGAGCTGCAACGTTGCTGGGTTGTTCACGCTCAACAATTTCCCTTGTGTATCAAGAAGGGTCCACCACCCAAAGGACATCCAGCCAACTTGACACAGATGTGGGAAGCATTCCAGTCAACATGGGCCAGCATCCCTGTGGAACGCTTTCGACACCTTGTATAGCCCATGCCCCAACGAATTGAGGCTGTTCTGTGGTCATAAAGGTGGGGTGCAACTCAATATTAGGATGGTATCCTTAATGTTTTGTACACTCAGTATAAAATGATTTAAACACCAATTCAACCACAAAGACCAGGGAGGTTTTCCAATGCCTTGCAAAGAAGAGCACGTATTGGTAGATGGCTAAAATAAAAGAAGCTAACATTAAAAATCCCTTTGAGCATGGTGACATTTTTAATTACACTTTGGATGGTGTATTAATACACCAAGTCACTACAAAGATTACAGGCGTCCTTCCTAACTCAGTTGCCGGAGAGGAAGGAAACCGCTCAGGGATTTTGCAATGAGGCCAATGGTCACTTTAAAACAGTTACAGAGTTTGATGGCTGTGATAGAACTGAGGATGGATCAACAACATTGTAGTGAATCCACAATAATGACTTAAATGATGGAGTGAAAAGAAGACACCTGTACAGAATAAAAGTATTCAAAACATGCATCGTATTTGCAATAAAGCACTAAAGTAAAACTGCAAAAAAAATGTGGAAAAGGAGTTTTATAAAGCGGTATGTTTGGGGCAAATCCAACACATCACTGAGTACCACTCTTCATTTACATTTACGTCATTTAGCAGACGCTCTTATCCAGAGCGACTTACAAGTACATACATTCATACTTTTTTTGTACTGGCCCCCCGTGGGAATCGAACCCACAACCCTGGCGTTGCAAGCGCCATGCTCTACCAACTGAGCCACACGGGGCCACGTGTCTTCAAGCATGGTGGTGGCTGCATCATGTTATGGGTATGCTCTTCCTAGTAGAAAATCTGGTTCTGTCTACTTTCCAACAGACACTGGGAGACATTCACCTTTCAGCAGGACAATAAGATGATAAAAATATATATATATACATACACACAGTACCATTCAACAGTTTGGACACACCTACTCATTCAAAACTATGGAATCATGTAGTAACCAAAAAAGTATTTAACAAATCAAAATATATTTATATTTGAGATTCTTCACAGAAGCCACCCTTTGGCTTCATATGTGTTATTTCATAGTTTTGATGTCTTTACTATTATTCTGCAATGTAGAAAATAGTAAAAAAAAAAAAAAATACAGATAAACCCTTGAATGAGTAGGTGTGTGTGTGTGTATATGAGAACGGACCACCTGCAGTACCTCCACGGATCGTAGTTTGAGAACACGTGACCTTCTCTATGCTTAGCTTGAAATGGTGCTCAATCCATTAGGGGCTACAATTTTTTGTGGTTTAAAGATACATTTAATTAGATAACAATCGATGTTGTGTATGCACTGCACTTACAGTTGAAGCCGGAAGTTTACATACACCTTAGCCAAATACATTTAAACTCAGTTTTTCACAATTCCTGATATTTAATCCTAGTAAAAATTCCCTGTCTTAGGCCAGTTAGGATCACCACTTTATTTAAAAAATGTGAAATGTCAGAATAATAGTAGAGAATTATTTATTTTAGCTTTTATTTCTTTCATCACATTCCCAGTGGGTCAGAAGTTTACATACACTAAATTAGTATTTGGTAGCATTGCCTTTAAATTGTTTAACTTGGGTCAAAAGTTTCGGGTAGCCTTCCACAAGCTTCCCACATTCCTCCTGACAGAGCTGGTGTAACTGAGTCAGGTTTGTAGGCCTCGTTGCTCGCACACGCTTTTTCAGTTCTGCCCACACATTTTCTATCCTTGCTCCCAAGGATGAACCAGACTTGTGGAGGTCTACAATTATTTTTCTTAGGTCTTGGCTGATTTCTTTTGATTTTCCCATGATGTCAAGCGAAGAGGTACTGAGTTTGAAGGTAGGCCTTGAAATACATCCACAGGTACACCTCCAATTGACTCAGGCTAATTGGCATCATTTATCAGAAGCTTCTAAAGCCATGACATTTTCTGGAATTTTCCAAGCTGTTTAAAGGCACAGTCAACTTAGTGTATGTGAACTTCTGACCCACTGGAATTGTGATACAGTGAAATAATCTGTCTGTAAACAATTGTTGGAAAAATTACTTGTGTCATGCACAAAGTAGATGTCCTAACCGACTTGCCAAAACTATAGTTTGTTCACAAGAAATTTGTGAAGTAGTTGAAAAATGAGTTTTAATGATTCCAACCTAAGTGTATGTAAACTTCCGACTTCAACTGTATAAACAACTGTATGAAATAGGAATAAGGCCTATAGGAAGGAATCGATGTGATACATATGCCTAGTTTGCCACAGGACCTGTAGAATTTGTCCAATGTTTATCTTAAGTGGCAGAGTCCCTCTGAAACAAGTTTATTGGCATTCGACTTCGACTTGAAGAAGAGGATTCTTGTCAATCTTTAAGCTGCGTAACAGGGTTGTAGGTTGAAGTTATGCTTTGGATTCACCGCATCTGCCGACCTCATCAAAACCAAGTTCACTGAACTGGGAGGGAGTTTACACAATGGAGTCTCTAGGAACAGAAGGGAAGGGATTCCTGTCCTCTTCAATAGCAACAAGCTGGTAATCTGCTGATCCTTTTACTCCTAGTTTGGGCAAGGCTTGGCTGCAGGAGAGTGATGCCTCAGCTTTTGTACAGTCACATACTGGGTCACATTCACCCACTGGGCACACAAACTGGAGAAATGTTGTTGAATGGAAAACATGAGCAGTCATACAGGCCATGTTCAGGTGCTGTTGTTGGCTACCTCCTGTGTTTTTAACCATTTACTCACATCTGGTGGCCACTGCTCACTAACACGACCCTAGTAGGCTTTACCTTCCTAGACCAGACTGGCTGGCACCAGGATCAGGAACCTACTCCTGCTGAGCCTCTGTCAGCTCCAGTTAACAGGGCATGGATGAAAGCCCTATTTCTGACCTGTAGTCGGGAACCCCATCTGTGGCAGGAACCATCACAGAGTCACCATCACAGAACCCTAGAGTTAGAATGAGTATACCAGTCAAATTGTGATGTCAGAGGTTCCAATCCCATTCTACTCATTCTATGGATGCAACCCTGACTGAGGAGAAAAATTAACATCTGTTGTGGGAGCATGACAGTGAAAATTGAATGGCACTACATATTTATAACGTGTCCGTAAGGTCTTAAATTATTAAGCCTGTAGTTTGAAAACCTGTTTTGTCAAGTAGGATTTTCCTCACTCGCAAAACTGACAGTTACGATTGTGGTGTACAGACCATATCCTAGGCCTAGCCGACACACCCTTCAGGGCAGGGAAGCCATAATCTTATAGTCAGTCTCCCTCTGGGACACAAGTCATGTCTCGACAAACTAACTCCAACTGATTCTGACTCCATGATGCAAGTTCTAGTTACTTAGCATGATATATGGCATTACAGTACACTACAGTACTAGTCTGTGGAGTAGGCCCCTCCCACTTTAAGCTCACTCATTACATTTTGCTGGCTGTAATTATTACTTATCAGATGTTCTATAAATATCCACCAACCAAAGTCATACCGTATAAAATCACAACAGCTATGATTAAAACAGGACGTTTCGGTACAGTTTTATGAATGCCAACAGGGAATTTGTTCGTTTGACATGGTGTAATATTTTTGTGTCTAAAATTTAATTATGTGTAAATATTGATATAATAACCATCAAATCGAAGTAAACTTGGAGTTACGCTATGATATGGTGTGTGGTCCTTCACCAACGACAAGACGATGATTCAGGAAACCATTCCGTTTATTAGGCTACAGATTAAATAAATGATGATGAACTTCCCCCAGGTGGTGAAAGTGCACAGTAACGATGCTACTTTCCAATAAATATTAAGGGTCTTATTCTGGTGACATGATCGATGCTTGACTGCCATTTGACAAATATAAATATGTTTGCTGTTATCCATAATAATCTCATGTAAACTAGCCTACCCTCACAGCCTATCTGCACTGTATCTGCCAGCTGTTGGTTAGAGTGCAGGTGTCAAGACCAGACTAGGCACATTTGCTATTTAACACAACAGTTTTTGTGACAAAACTCTCGATTTAGAGTTGAAAATATGATGGAATCACATTGAATGTTGTATTTTTATTTGGTACATGAAAAAGTGTGTTTTGTGTGTGCTAGGTCATCACGTACTGATTTTTATCCGCAAAATGTCCGTTTGGTGAAAAACAATGTACATATTTTCCTCATGCAGATCTTTGAATATTTGCATGATAATCTGTTGTTTTGCCTAGACAGGATGAGGGACAGGAAATGCTAGTTAATTCTGTTAATATGCTACATTTTATAGAACTAAGCATAAGCTAAAAATCCTGACTGTCATAGCACTTGAAAGAGACTGAAGCAGATTCAAAAGGCTTTGAAGGCTCAGCTCTTTGGAGTTTAGTTCTTCTTCAGTGCTGCCTCCGGGCCCATTGTTTCTAAACATATCACAAGGTTTTGTTTCACTCTTCACCACGTGACTTTCCTTTACTATGACAGTGAGCTGTCAGTGCGTGGCAGACAGTCCGAACACCACTATAACAATCCTCTGTTTGTCCCAGCCGTGGCAGAGCGAGGAGGGGGCCCAACATGCATAACTCACAACCCATTATCAACTATTTTGATTTAACATCCTCTGCTGGGGAAGCAGTGGCTTTCTTTAGAATAGATAGGATACAGTCTGCCTTTCCTAATCATCTTCAGAAACATCCAATACACTTAAACCAGCAGCTGCTATTGGTCTGAACATCCATATTAATACCATTTGGTTTACTGTCTTCGCTGAAATATCCCGACCCTCCCAGCCAACACACATAGACACTCCCACCCCTTGGCTTTCGTGTCGTCCTCCCTAAGCTGTTCTCTTCCCATATTTCCCTTCAGCAGTTTGTCAGATTGTAGAGTGAGAGAGAAAAAAGACCTTTAGAAACAGACTCACTCTGGGGCAGCTGGCACCATGATCCCCAATCACACTACACTACACTCTCTGATGCAACTGGTTGGTTATGCTGGGTTAGCTTTAGCTCTGCATCAAGTAGTCCATGTTGTTGCTGCTGTACAATACTTTTAGATTGGCTACTCCCTAAGGTAAAGGAACAACAAATCAACCCTTCCCAGGTCCCACTATGTTCCATTCAAGGAACAACAAATCAACTCTTCCCAGGTCCCACTATGTTCCATTAAAGGAACAACAAATCAACCCTTCCCAGGTCCCACTATGTTCCATTAAAGGAACAACAAATCAACCCTTCCCAGGTCCCACTATGTTCCATTAAAGGAACAACAAATCAACCCTTCCCAGGTCCCACTATGTTCCATGCTTTCTATGTTGTATTCATGGAGTACCCGTATGTTATTTATTTTTGCACTTTTGCACACCAGTATCTCTTACTTGCATATCATCATCTGCACATCTATCACTCCAGTGTTAATACTATGGCCTATTTATTGCCTTACCTCCCTAATTCTGCTACATTTGCACACACTACATCATCAATTTTTCTATTGTGTTATTGACTGTACGTTTGTTTATGTGTAACTCTGTGTTGTTGATTTTGTCGCACTGCTTTGCTTTATCTTGGCCAGGTTGCAGTTGTAAATGAGAACTTGTTCTCAACTGGCCTACCTGGTTAAATAAAGGGGAAATTCAAAAAATACAAAAATTGTAACAAACAAAAGCATTGTGCATTGCTCACGTTCTGCTGCATGTCAGAACAAACGACGAGCCTTGATGTTTCATAGTCAATTTTTTTTGCATATGTAAATTGAAAAAGATGTGGTACATGAGCTAGTAAGCAAATACCTCCTTATTACGCAGCGTTGTAAAGGCCAGGTGTGCTCAGCCAGCACGTCACGCAAAAAAATCCCTTTACGGTGAAAATAACTTCTATGTTTCCCAGGCGTTTGGCTGGGCACTGAGCTGGAGTTACCATGTACAGTAGCAATACATCACAGCAGGACCTTGGCTGAGTCCTAAATGGTATCCTATTCCCTATACAGTACACTACATAGAGAATAGGGTGCCATTTGGGATTATGGCCCTTGTCACAAGGCCAATCAAACAAATGTGTGTGCCCTTTCCTCTGCCCAGTGATTGGAAACACATTTCCTTCAAATGCATATTGCTCAAACTATATCAGATGTGCCATAGTGCCTACATTAGTTATTGAGCAATAGTGTGAATTGTGAAGATGGACTGGCACACCTAAAGTGCCTCAAAAGTGGCAATCTTTGAGTTGATTGCCTGGATCAAGAGAAGTAGCAACTCCTAGCCTACTCTCTCCAGAACGGCATGTGGTAATCGCATGATCAGGCGTGATTCTGTATTACTGTATTACCATCATATAAACCACCATATATTTTCTGTATAGTGCACTACCTTTGACCAGGGCTATTGGGCTCTGGTCAAAATAATATTTGATTTGATGGTGGACTTCAGGAAACAGCAGAGGGAGCACGCCCCTATCCACATCGACGGGGCCGCAGTGGAGAAGGTGGAAAAAGCTTCAAGTTCCTTGGGGTACACATCACTGAAATGGTCCACTCACGCAGATAGAGTGGTGAAGGTGCAACAGCGCCTCTTCAACCTCAGGAGGCTGAAGAAATTTGGCTTGTCACCTAAAACACTCACAAACTTTCACAGATGCACATTTGAGATTATCTTGTCAGGCTGTATCACCGCCTGGTATGGCAATTGCACCGCCCGCAACCGCAGGGCTCTCCAAAGGGTGGTGACGTCTGCCTAACGCATCGCCGGGGGCCAACTACCTGCCCTCCAGGACACCTACAGCACCCAATGTCACAAGAAGGCCAAGAAGATCATCAAGGACATCAACCACCCGAGCCACAGCCTGTTCACCCCACTACCATCCAGAAGGTGAGGTCAGTACAGGTGCATCAAAGCTGGGACCGAGAGACTGAAAAACAGGCCTTCAGACTGTTAAATAGCCATCACTAGCCGGCTTCCACCAGGTTCTGTAACCCTGCGCCTTAGAGGCTGCTGCCCTATATACATAGACATGGAATCACTGGCCACTTTAATAATGTAACACTAGTCTTCAATTTGCTTACCATCCCAATAGATCCACAGACGACGCAATGCACACTTCCCTATCCCATCTGAACAAGAGGAATACCTATGTAAGAATGAATAGTTAATAATAACATTAATTAATAACATTAATAATGTTTACATACTGCTTTACTCATCTCATATGTATATACTGTATTCTATTCTACTTTATTTTAGTCAATGCCACTGACATTGCTCAGTCTAATATTTATATATTTCTTAATTACATTCTTTTACTTTTAGATTTGTGTGTATTGTTGTGAATTGTTAGATACTACTGCACTGTTGGAGCTAGGAACACAAGCATTCAACTACACCCGCAATAACATCTGCTAAATATGTGTATGTGACAGGTAAAATGTGATTTGAGTTGAAGCTGCGCTGTCAGATGTTCAGATGCAGAGTGTTGGCTGCTGTGGGTGGTTGTCAGGATCAGTCTTGCCTCTCTTTGTTCTGCTCTGCATGGCTCGCCAAGGCAGTTCTAGTATCACATGTGGATAATGTGAATCGAGTAGGCTACTGCTTTAAGGGTGGGTGGGAACACTGTTTGTTTGCATCCAAATATTTACTTGTGGCCTAGTAATAGTAGTTATTCTAGTCATCTTGAAATGCAAACTGGATTGCATTCAGTTTCTACTGAACTAAGACCACCACCACACCTTGAATGACGGAATGGAAATGTCCTAAGGTAATATCTAACTGGGTTAATCTGATAAGCGACCCGTGACTGTGTCATCAGGAAGCCAGGAGGGATTTTGAGTATTGACCTCATATCCTGATCCACAGGAGGTTGGTGGCACCTTAATTGGGGAGGAGTGGCATCAAATATGTAAAACACATGGTTTGATGCCATTCCATTTGGCTCCGTTCCAGCCATTATTATGAGCCTTTCTCCCCTCAGCAGCATCCACTGATCCTGATGTGTTTTCAGGAATGATGCTTTGACAAACTAATTCAAATAATCCTGCATCATCAGTGCTGATGTCACGTGTCTTAGTATCGGGAATAGTTCCCACTCCTCAATAGAGACTGGTCAGAGTGACGTTAGCCATGTGCCGTACCGTTATTGGCCAGGTGTAGTGAGATATTATGGACAGATAATAGAGAATACCTAGTAAACAGTCACCACTAGCTGCTAGCCAGCCTCCGCCGGCCTCCTAGTCACCACTAGCGGCCTGGCCCTGAACCTTAGTCACTGTTACTCGCTGGCTACCACCCGGTACTCTATCCTGCACCTTAGAGACTGCTGCCCTATGTACATAGTCATTAAACACTGGTCACTTTTAATAATATTCATACTGTTTGATCACATTATATGTATACACTGTATTCTAGTCATGACTCATCAAATACAGTATAACTACTGCTTTACACACCTTTTCTATTCATATAGAATTCATGCTGTCTATACACACCATTATATTCTGAGTGTACAAAACATTAAGAACACCTTCCTGATATTGAGTTGAACCCCTTTTGCCCTCAGAACAGCCTCAATTTGTTAGTGCATGGACTCTACAAGGTGTCAAAAGCGTTCCACGGCCATGCAATCTCCATAGACAAACATTGGCAGTAGACTGGCCTTACTTAAAAGCTCAGTGACTTTCAATGTAGCACCGTCATAGGATGCCACCTTTCCAACAAGTGAGTTCGTCAAATTTATGCCCTGCTAGAGCTCCCCGGGTCAACTGTAAGTACTGTTATTGTGAAGTAGAAACGTCTAGGAGCAATAACTTTCATGCCGTGATATGGTGGGCCACACAAGCTCATAGAACGGGACCGCCGAGTGATGTAGCACGTAAAAATCGTCTGTCCTCGGTTACAACACTCACTACAGAGTTCCAAACTGCTTCTGGAAGCAACGTCAGCACAAAAACTGTTCGTCAGTAGCTTCATGAAATAGGTTTCCATGGCCGAGCAGCTGCACACAAGCCTAAGATCACCATGCGCAATGCCATGCGAAGGCTGGAGTGGTGTAAAGCTCGCCACCATTGGACTCTGGAGGAGTGGAAACGCATTCTCTGGAGTGATGAATCATGCTTCACCATCTGGCAGTCTGACGGACAATTCTGGGTTTGGCTGATGCCAGGAGAATGCTACCTTCCCCAATGCATAGTGTCATCTGTAAAGTTGGAATAATGGTCTGGGGCTGTTTTTCATGGTTCGTGCTAGGTCCCTTAGTTCCAGTGAAGGGAAATCTTAACGCTACAGCATACAATTACATTCTAGACGATTCTGTGCTTCCAACTTTGTGCCAACAGTTTAGGGAAGGCCCCTTCCTGTTTCAGCATGACAATGTCCCCATGCACAAAGCGAGGTCCATGCAGAAATGGTTTGTCGAGATGTGTTGAAGAACTTGACTGGCCTGCACAGTGCCCTAACCTCAACCCCATCGAACACCTTTGGGATGAATTGCAACGCCGACTGCGAGCTGTTGTGGAAAATCTTGAGTCAAATATTTGCACAGATACCGGAACTTGTGAATTCAATTTAGACTTTATTACAAACTTAAGAGCCAAGCCCTTCCATGGAAAAGACTAAATTCTCTAATCACAGAGTTCTGACTTTATAGTTTTTCCCGTCTTTACATTGGACATATAGTCACTCCTTGTATGTACACGAACAACTCCTATTTGCCTTATAGTTCTCCGATCTTTGTGTTACGTATAGAATCCCCTCCCTCTATACGAAATTAACTCCTCTTGACCTTTCTCCACCATTATCTTTCCATCTCAGTTCTTGCTTGTTAACGCCCACATCTGACAGCTGTATAGGTTATAATGGTAGCAGGCCCTGTCCATATATGTTCCATTCCTTATATAGGCACTCTGTCTTAGCACTTCAAAGTGGACAGTCTAAACACTGCCTGCTAATATTGGAGTCATGAGTTTTGCGTGAGTTTCACTACCACAGAGCCAAGCCTAATCGTCCAACATCAGTGCCCGACCTCACTAATGCTCTCTGACATTGCTCGTTCTGAAATGTCTTAATTTCTTTATTTTTACTTTTTGGATCATGTGTGTATTGTTTTGTATTACTGCACTGTTGGAACTAGAAACACAAGCATATCGCTGCACCTGCAATAACATCTGCAAGTCTGTGTACGTGACCAATAAACTTTGATTTGATAGTATATTCAGATGGAATTACACTTCAGAATGAGGATGTGATGTGTAGTACTTACATTGGCTGGTGATTTTTACAGCCCAGCCAATAAGTTACTAGCAACCTTTGACCTATGCTTTTGCTACACCTGCTTGGATAAAGGGACATTCCTGGAATCTTAGTGAGAGCCTTCTATGCTGCTGACGCATGGAGAGTTCCATGTTTGAATGGATGATGTGATATTTAGGGTATTATTGAATTTGACTTATTTTAGGATGATGTGAAAAGCAAAGACCCAGTCAGCTCTTGGCACAGTGCTGAATTGTTGTAGAGGTTATTATGATTGACGGTCCACATTCAAAACTCTCCAGCTTAATGAAGTTTGTTCCACTTTGATTACCAGCCAAAAATAACTTTAAGATTGCAGGCAAGCACCCATGTAGGCTAGTTGTTTCGTTTGTTGTTGTGGCCAGTAACATTGTGAATAGGCCTAGACATCATTTGGTTGGCTTTACTAGTTTTCCTCTGCTTATAACAAGAAAATATGTTCCATTATTATTTATGATCTCAACCCTTTTAGTAGGTTAATAGGATCAGCACACCCCTTAGTGACGTGAAAGCAGCTTAAACACAACCAGGCCTATTAGTTTGTCAATTCTGGAAACACAGTCTGTACTAAGGCTCATTGTCAGTGCCAAGTTGATCAGGCCCTAGCTATTCCATTGTTTCATAAGAGGGAAACCCCCTGTGGAGTTACTGAACAAACTAGGCTTAGTCTGACATTTCACTCATTGAGTTTGTTTGCTTTTAATATTAGCATAGTTATTTGTGTTAGTGGCACCTGTATTTTAATGTGGCGCGTTTATGTGGGGAGAGAATAACATGCTGACCAGACCGGACACGTCGCGTGCAAAATACATTTTGAAATCCATGTTATTCAATTATTGCACCCACACTGCTTGCGCGTGCCAACGAGCGTCTGCGACACCAAGGGTTAAAATAGATGTCGTTCCTATTTCTGACGCAGATCGCGCTGCAAGTCCTGCCTCTCCCATCTCCTCATTGGTTTATAGAAGCAGGTACCCACGTGCCATCTCCTCATTGGTTTATAGAAGCAGGTACCCACGTGCCATCTCCTCATTGGTTATACCCACGTGGGTGATAGAAAGACGAACTGTTTTGCCGGTAGTCGTGGTAATACAATGAAAGTTTAGATGCGATCACCGTATAATTTAAACGATGAAAAAGCCTGGAAGGAGGAGAGATGACTAGAAACGATTCGGTTGGCCGTTTTATGTGTGGATTAATTGTCGGAGTAGAGACCCTTGTGCATTTCAGGTAAAATAACAACTCAATGTTTATATCCCAGGACAAATTAGCTAGCAACAGCAAGCTAACTAAATAGGACAAATTAACGTTAGCTAGCAAGTGCAAGCTAACTAGCTAAATTACCATACATGTTTAATGCTTTTCGACCTGTCCCCAAATTAATGTCATTGGTTCAGAGTTTGTTTTGATATTTTAACCTGCGTGTTGTGATCGCGTTTGGTGTGGGGGGGCAAAATACATTTATGCACGATAGCGCACGATGGCGCACGCGCGCAGCCGGTTTGGGCAAGGTGTAAGGCGATTGTGGTGCATAGTAAGCGATTCCCAAAGCATGACCTGAATAATTGATAATTGAGCATTGAGAATCACCCTTGAACCCAGGCTGTGTCAATCAATCAAATGTATTTATAAAGCCATTTTTACATCAGCCGATGTCACAAGGTGCTATATAGAAACCCAGCTTAAAACCCCAAACAGCAAGCAATGCAGACGCAGAAGCAAGCAATGCAGACGCAGAAGCAAGCAATGCAGACGCAGAAGCAAGCAATGCAGACGCAGAAGCAAGCAATGCAGACGCAGAAGCAAGCAATGCAGACGTAGAAGCAAGCAATGCAGACGTAGAAGCAAGCAATGCAGACGTAGAAGCAAGCAATGCAGACGTAGAAGCAAGCAATGCAGACGTAGAAGCAAGCAATGCAGACGTAGAAGCAAGCAATGCAGATGTAATAGCAAGCAATGCAGATGTAGAAGCACAGAAAACCTCCCTAGAAAAGCAGGAACCTAGGAAGAAATCTAGAGAGTAACCAGGCTCTGAGACACTCAAGTGAAGCATAGATGGCCAGCAGGGTCAAATAATAATCAGTGGTTGTAGAGGGTGCAACAGGTCAGCACCTCCGGAGTAAATGTCAGTTGGTTTTTCATAGCTGAGCGTTCAGAGTTTGAGACCACAGGTGTGGTAGAGAGAGTCAAAAACAGCAGATCTGGGACAAGGTAGCACGTCCGGTGAACAGGTCAGGGTTCCATAGCCGCAGGCAGATCAGTTGAAACTCGAGCAACAGCATGACCAGGTGGACTGGGGACAGCAAGGAGTCATCAGGCCAGGTAGTCCTGAGCCATGGTCCCAGGGCTCAGGTTCTTCGGGAGGGAGAGAATTAGAGGAAGCCTACTTAAATTCACACAGGACACCTGATAAGACAGGAGAAATACTCCAGATATAACAGACTGACCCTAATCCCCGACACAAACTATTGCAGGATAAATACTGGAGGCTGACACAGGAGGGGTCGGGAGATACTGTGGCCCCGTCCAATGATACCCTCGGACAGGGCCAACTAGGCAGGATATAACCCCACCCACTTTGCCAAAGCACAGCCCCCACGCCACTAGAGGGATATCTTCAACCACCAACTTAATACCCTGAGACAAGGCCGAGTATAGTCCACAAAGATCTCCCCCACGGCACGAACCCGAGGGGGGCGCCAAACCCGGACAGGAAGATCACGTCAGTGACTCAACCCACTCAAGTGACGCACCCCTCCTAAGGACGGGGTGGAAGAGCACCAGTAAGCCAGTGACTCAGCCCCCGTAATAGGGTTAGGGGCAGAGAATCCCGGTGGAGAGAGGGGAACCGGCCAGGCAGAGACAGCAAGGGTGGTTCGTCGCTCCAGTGCCTTTCCGTTCACCTTCACACCTCTGGGCCAGACTAAACTCAGTCATAGGACCTACTGAAGAGATGAGTTTTCAATAAAGACTTAAAGGTTGAGACCGAGTTTGCGTCTCTCACATGGATCAGCAGACCATTCCATAAATATGGAGGTCTATAGGAGAAAGCCCTGCCTCCAGCTGTTTGCTTAGAAATTCTAGGGACAGTAAGGAGGCCTGCGTCTCGTAACCATAGTGTATGTTTAGCTATGTACGGCAGTACGACCAAATCGGAGAGATGGGTAGGAGCAAGCCCATGGCATAGGTTAGCAGTAAAACCTTGAAATCCGCCCTAGCCTTAATAGGAAGCCAATGTAGAGGCTAGCACTGGAGTAATATGATCAAATTTTGGTCAACAGACCCCTATTTGGAACAATCTCTGAATTGGAGAAACTTAAATGTGGGCATCCGGCTCCAGTGTGCCGCTAATGTTACGGCTGAGAATTGCCAGGCTCCTTAAGATACGATATTATCCTGATACTTAGTTGCCGATACGATATGTATTGCGATTTGATACTGCGATTTATATTACGATTTAATGTTCCTAACATATTGCTCACTATATGTCTGCTGCAGAGAAACAAGAGAGCATGAGAAAGCTAGTTTTGATCAGTCAGGGAAATAAAAGTGCTGAAATCATGTTGGCTCACTATTTAAAAAGAAGATGGAGAACAAGCTATAGGATGGACAATTAGCAGAGTTTTGGTGCAGGTACAGCTGACTAGGGCTTTCTTACGGTATCAAGCAAGAACAAAATATTGTTTCGTGCTAGGGCAAAACAACTAAACATGCTTCCCTTGGGGTCCCCAGGACCGAGTTTGGGAAACGCTGCTCTATGGGGTCTTACGTCAGAGTTGTTTTGGCCCAGACTTAGGCCTACACATTGAAGTAGTTTGTGGCCTGTCTGATATCCCTTTAGGCTATGTGTTTTTTTTGTATCACAACACAACAGCCTGGGGTGTCCGCAGATTTCCCTGAGGGGTTGTTAGGCTGCTCATTCTACTGTATTGTAATCTCACCACAGTAACAGGATCAGCTGGTGGTTGGACTCAACAACATGATTATTGGAGACTTGGCCACAGCAAGGCCCAGGAGAATGTGTTTAACCTGAATCTGCTGGTGTGCTGCTCATCTGCTTAGGGTAGGCTACAAATACTCTACAATTAGTGTGCACCCCAAATGCCCTGGGCAAAAGTAGTTCACTATAAAGGGAATAGGGTGCCATTTGGGTATACGTCTAGTGCCAGTGAAATTAATCAAACACCCTGAAAATAGGATTTAGAAATATAGGCTATTCAATTTTAAAGCATACTGGGAGTGAGTATTAACCATTCCGTACACAGTTCTGCTTGATCTATTGTCTTCATATGTGTAGTGCTAGCCTGTACATTTTGTAATAACTTTGTAGGCTAATTGCCCTTTGGGGATAAAGGATTTTTTGTTGTTGTGTGAATTAAATGTGATAACTGTTTGATGGCTTTAGGAAAGGAACCAGCCTCTAATGGCCCTCTGTATCTGTCCTCTTGTCTTGTAGTGTCATGGAGGATGGGAAGCCGGTGTGGGCGCCCCACCCAGGAGATGGGTTCCAGCTGGGGACCATAGTGGACATAGGAGCAGACAGCTTGACCATCGAGCCGCTGAAACAGGGGAACAAGGTGGGTGATCACACACGCATGTTCAAAAACAGACGTCCATGATCACTGTAATATTTTCCACCCAGAGAATTGACGTAATGGTGTGGAGGCCGCCAGTGAAACATCTACTTTAAAAACTGCAAGAGGCAGTTTTTAGATGGTACCCTATAGATCAAGGGTGCTCAACTCTTACCCTACGAAGTCCGGAACCTGATGGTTTTCTGTTCTACCTAATAATTAATTCCAATCTAAATCAGTCCCTGATTAGAGGGGGAACAATGAAAAAAAGCAGTGGAACTGGTTTTCGAGGACCAGAGTTGTGTTTGAGGGCTACAGATGGTACCTTGCAGATGGTACCCTGCAGATCAGGGATCACCATCTAGATTCAGACTGGCTCTAACCACAATAGAAAGAGGAGTGGGAGGCCCCGGTGCACAACTGAGCAAGAGGAGAAGTACATTAGAGTGTCTAGTTTGAGAAACAGATGCTCACAAGTTCTCAACTGGCAGCTTCATTAAATAGTACCCGCAAAACACCAGTCTCAACAGTGAAGAGACTGATACTGGCCTTCTAGGCAGAGTTGCAAAGAAAAAGCCATATCTCAGACTGGCCAATAAAAAGAAAAGATTAAGATGGGCAAAACAACACAGACACTGGACAGAGGAACTCCAGCGTCCCAGAATGCCAGCATCCCAGAGTCGCCTCTTCACTGTTGAAGTTGAGACTGGTGTTTTGCGGATACTATTTAATGAAGCTGCCAGTTGAGGACTTGAGGCGTCTGTTTCTCAAACTAGACACACTAATGTACTTGTCTTCTTGCTCAATTGTGCACAGGGGCCTCCCACTCTTTCTATTCTGGTTAGTGCCAGTTTGTGCTGTTCTGTGATGGGAGTAGTACACAGCATTGTACAAGATCTTCAGTTTCTTGGCAATTTCTCGCATGGAGAATAGCCTTCATTTCTCAGAACAAGAATAGACTGACGAGTTTCAGAAGGAAGGTCTTTGTTTCTGGCCATTTTGAGCTTGTAATCGAACCCACAAATGCTGATGCTCCAGATACTCAACTAGTCTAAAGAAGGCCAGTTTTATTGCTTCTTTATACAGAACAACCATTTTCAGCTTTGTTAACATAATTGCAAAAGGGTTTTCTAATGATCAATTAGCCTTTTTAAAATGATAAACTTGGATTAGCTAACAATGTGCCATTGGAACACAGGAGTGATGGTTGCTGATAATGGGCCTCTGTACGCCTATGTAGATATTCCATTTAAAAAATCAGCCGTTTCCAGCTACAATAGTCATTTACAACATTAACAACTGTATTTGATCAATTCTATGTTCTTTTAATGGACACATTTTTTTTGCTTTTCTTTCAAAAATAAGGACCTTTCTAACTGAGCCCAAACTTTTGAACTGTAGTTTCAGTATTCAGAGACTCGTAATTAAGCTCAGGTGCATCCTGTTTCCATTGATCATCCTTGAGATGTTTCTACAACTTGATTGGAGTCCACCTGTGGTAAATTCAATTGATTCGACATGATTTGGAAAGGCACACGCCTGTCTATATAAGCTCCCACAGTTGACAGTGCATGTCAGAGCAAAAATCAAGCCATGAGGTCGAGGGAATTGTCCGTAGAGCTCCGACACAGGATTGTGTCGAGACACAGATCTGGGGAAGGGTACCAAAACATGTCTGCAGCATTGAAGGTCCCCAAGAACACAGTGGCCTCCATTCATAAATGGAAGAAGTTTGGAACAACCAAGAGCTGGTGGTCGGGGGAGAAGGGCCTTGGTCATGGAGGTGACCAAGTACCCGATGGTCACTCTGACAGAGCTGTAGAGTTCCTCTGTTGAGATGGGGAGAATCTTCCAGAAGGACAACCATTTCTGCAGCACTCCACCAATCAGGCCTTTATGGTAGAGTGGCCAGACAGAAGCCACTTCTCAGTAAAAGGCACATGACAGCCCACTTGGAGTTTGCCAAAAGGCACCTAAAGACTCTCAGACCATGAGAAACAATATTCTCTGGTCTGATGAAACCAAGATCGAACTATTTGGCCTGAATGCCAAGCGTCACGTCTGGAGGAAACCTAGCATAATCTCTACGGTGAAGCATGGTGGTGGCAGCATCATGCTGTGGGGATGTTTTTCAGCGACAGGGACAATAGTCAGGATCGAGGCAAAGATAAACGGAGCATAGAGAGATCCTTGATGAAAACCTGCTCCAGAGCGCTCCGTACCTCAGACTGGGGCGAAGGTTAACCTTCCAACTGGACAACGACCCTAAGCATACAGTCAAGACAACGCAGGAGTGGCTTCGGGACAAGTCATTGAATGTCTGAGTGGCCCAGCCAGAGCCCGAACTTGAACCCGATCGAACATCTCTGGAGAGATCTGAAAATATCTGTGCAGCAAAGCTCCCCATCCAATCTGATAGAGCTTAAGAGGATATGCAGAGAAGAACGGGAGAAACTCCCCAAATACAGGTGTGCCAAGCTTGTAGCGTCATACCTAAGAATACTTGAGGCTGTAATCGCTGCCAAAGGCGCTTCAACAAAGTACTGAGTAAAGGGTCTGAATACTTATGTAAATGTGACTTTTCTGTTTATTATTTATTATACATTTGCAAAATTTTCTAAAAACGTGTTTTTGCTTTGTCATTATAGGGTATTGTGTGTAGATTGATTTCCCCCATGAATTTCATCCATTTTCGAATAAGGGTGTAACGTAACAAAATGTGGAAAAAGTCAAGCGGTTGGAAAACTTTCCGAATGCACTGTATATCATTTGTTTCTATTATTTGTTATTTGCAAACTTCTCCATGAAATGAGCAGCAACAGTACAGAACCATCCTAGACCGGCACATTCCTTACTCACTAGGTGCGCAATTAAAGGGCCAGATGCACAATTAAAGTGAATTACACAAAAAAATCTAAATGTATTAGTTTTCTTCAAGACCTAAAAATAATTGTATTCTGATATGATTTAAGCATTAACATGGACTCAGAACATCTAATTAGTTTTTTCTTTGTGAACAATTAAGAGTGGAAAAACTAAAACAAATCTAAAACCAGGAAAATAAAACAGAACATCATTTACGAAAATATTAAACATATAATTTTTTGGGGGGGGGTCACATTTTATAGGTCCCCCTTAGAGTTGTTTATAAGCATTCTTTTACCAAGTATATTGACAGACTACTTTCTCTTGTACAATAAGGACCCAGGGGGAGAGAAGAGAAGAATGTGCCTATTTGAAAGCTAGAAAAAAAAAATGTAGCTTGCGACGTGTTTAATTTGTTTGAAGTAGCTCTCATTCTAGAAAAGCTACAGCGGGCCCCCTATACGTGATACCCGACAGAGGGCCCCCTATACGTGATACCCGACAGAGGGCCCCCTATACGTGATACCCGACAGAGGGCCCCCTATACGTGATACCCGACAGAGGGCCCCCTATACGTGATACCCGACAGAGGGCCCCCTATACGTGATACCCGACAGAGGGCGCCCTATACGTGATACCCGACAGAGGGCGCCCTATACGTGATACCCGACAGAGGGTAACTTCCGACACTGGTACAAAATGAAGCCCCAGTGTCTAATATCAAGTAGTCTTTCCCATAGAAGCCACCAGTCACTGCTAATTCACTTTTTCACTAGGCTAGATCATGTGTTACACTCTGTGCAAAGTTTTTGATGTTAGCCAAACCCAGTTTCTATGGTAACCCATGCTTCCTTGTGTGGCTCTGTCATCAGCTGAACGTCCTCCTCAAACAATCTGTTCACTTAGTGTGTTTACATCCGGACCATAAAGCATGGGACTCAAATCCTTTATTATGAAGGAAGCTGTGTGCGCGTAACGGATGTGTCCATTCTCCGGCCGTTATGGCCAGTTCTGGGCCTTAACACGAAGTCTGAGGGGCACAATGTGTGTTCTGTCCGGAGGCAGCCAGTTTGTGCCAGTGTACGGTGAGCTCCCTTGTCACCCGACCCGCTCAGAGCAGCAGCGGCGTACGCAGCCTGGCAGACCCTTGTAGGGGGACTTCAGGAGAGAGGCGTTGCTCAGTGCATGACACCACGTCACACTCACAGCTTTAGCCACAATGGCGGACTCTGTGGCCCATAGCATTAGGTAATGTTTTCCTGACTGGGTCTGCGTCCCCAATGGCACCCTATTCCCTATACAGTAGACTACTTTAGACCGGAGCCCTGTGAGTCCTGGTTGAAAATATTGCACTATAAAGGGAATAGGGTGCCATTTGGGACGCTGACAGTTTCTGGACTGTTTCACTCTGCCTTGGTGTCGGTGAAAGAGCAAGAGACCGAGGGGGTAGGGACGTGTTTAAATTCAGGGGGCATTGCGTCATCCCCTTCCTTCTCTCCCTCTCCCGCTCCTCTAAACTTCAGTCACCTCACGTGGCTCAGTGCTATAAAATCCTGCCAGTCTGGGCCCATTTGGAGAGACTAAGGCCGCATCCCAAATAGCAACCTATTCCCTATATAGTGCAATACTTTCAAAGTAGTGCTCTACATATGGAATAGGGTGATGGACTAAACTGCCATTTGAGACACGGACTAAATTGCTGGCCCAGCAGAGGCCAACCGGGTCCCATGGCCCACAGGAGGAGGGAGCTGAGGCCGACCGGGCTCCATGGCCCACAGGAGGAAGCTGAGAGCAAACGACAGGGCCCCATGGCCCACAGGAGGAGGGAGCTGAGAGCAAACGACAGGGCCCCATGGCCTACAGGAGGGAGCTGAGAGCAAATGACAGGGCCCCATGGCCCACAGGAGGAGGGAGCTGAGAGCAAACGACAGGGCCCCATGGCCCACAGGAGGGAGCTGGCCCACAGGAGGGAGCTGGCCCACAGGAGGGAGCTGGGGCCAACAGTGCCCCAAGGCCCACAGGAGAGAGCTGGGGCCAACAGTGCCCCAAGGCTCACAGGAGGGAGCTGGGGCCAACAGTGCCCCAAGGCCCACAGGAGGGAGCTGAGACCAACAGTGCCCCAAGGCCCACAGGAGGGAGCAGGCTCTGGCTGACTGCATCCCATATGGCACCCTATTCCCTACATAGTGCATTACTTTTGACCACTGCCCTATGTAGGGAATAGGGTGCCTTTTGGGATGTATACACTGTGTCTTATGTCAACCCATTTGTGTTCCCCACACAAACTTCACAAATATTTGTTAAACATGTTAATTTTTCCCTAGTGTAATGTCTGAATCACTTGTGGAGTGGTAAGGTAAAATGGCAGAAGGCTTTTAGCTGGTGTTGTGTTATAGGGGCTGGCCAGGAGAATGTATCCATGCAGAAGGAGAATGGAGCAGCCAGCGAGCTTTCACTAACTTTGGTTAGCCTAGTAGTGCAGAAGAGAACTTACTGTATGTTTGTTCATAAATCTATGAACATGGATGTATATCCCGTAAATGCTTTAATAAAAATCCCTTTACATTGGATTAGCTAACTTTGAAAACATTGGGATAGACTATGCATTTCTTTGTAGCTTGGATTTAGCTGCCCCACTTAGTTTGGACTTTTAACACAGTTTGTTCTTGTGACAAATCAGAAGCATGTGACCGTGTTTTCTTTCAAGCTCCCTGGGACTTAATGGAGAGTGGAGAGGGAGGGAGGGAGGGAGGGGTGGGGAGGGAGGGAGGGAGGGAGGGAGGGGTGGGTAGGTGGGTGGGTAGGGAGGGAGGGAGGGAGTGAGGGAGGGGGGTAGGGAGGGAGGGGTGGGTGGGTGGGTAGGGAGGGAGTGAGGGGTGGGTGGGGAGGGGTGGGTGGGTGGGTGGGTAGGGAGTGAGGTGTGGGTGGGTGGGTGGGTGGGTAGAGAGGGAGGGAGGTGGGTGGGTAGAGAGGGAGGGAGGGAGGGGTGGGTGGGTGGGTGGGTAGGGAGGGAGGGGTGGGTAGAGAGAAGGGAGGGCTGAAGAGAGAGGGAGAAGGGAGGGGTAGAGAGAGAGGGAGGGGTGGAGAGAGAGGGAAAAGGGAGGGGTGGAGAGAGAGAGAGAGAGGGAGAAGGGAGGGGTGGAGAGAGAGGGAGGGACTAGTAAATCTCATCAGAGACTAACCCTTTGGTGTTCTATCACACACTGAGTCACGCTAACTTGAAATCGCAATGTGCTTTGAGATGCTTTTAGGATTCTGAAATAACCCAGTGTTCACCAGATGTGTTTACCCTAAACATGCGTGCTATGAGTAACAAACACACACACCCTACTAATGCCAGACTAGCTCCAGCCTCACAGCACTTGTCTAGCTGTATTGTTTTTCCTGGGCCATGCATGTGTGCTGATAACTCTAGTGAATATGGCACGGTGGCTGTACTCTGCAGTGGAGGTTCTGACTAACGACCATGGGCTGGAAGAGCTTGCAGCCAGCCAACACCGCACCTCCAAATAATGAATTGTCCCCTGATTTGTCACTTACTGCTGCGTACGCCAGGCCCTCATCCTGCTGTTGGCTCTGTTTGATTGAAGCAATGGCATCTGAATGGCAGCTTTCTCTCTCCTTTGGGTATTGTTTAGTGTTCTAAGCCATGTGAACTTGATGTAGTTGCCCACTCTTCAACAAAGAGAACAGCCTAGTGTCAGCATAGTGGCATGCTAATAGTACAAAAGACTAGTTGATCATCTGTCACCTCCATCTTGTTTTTTCAGAGCTTTACGGCCCAGATCAACCAAGTGTTTCCGGCTGAGGATGATGTCAACAAACATGTGGAAGACAACTGTGAGTTTGTTTTACCAAAAGTCTTCAGTCTCCACAAGGTTTTTGTTTCTCACCATCTCATAAAGCTACCCTAACTGACACCTAAGTGTTTTTACAGCACTATATGAAGTTATGAACTCAATTACAACCCTGAAACTGTTGCCCAATGCAAATGATTCCCCTGAGGATTAAGGAATGTCATTTTGTGCCATTATGTTCTTATGTGTTTTTCATTTTTATCCATCCTCTTCTTTTGACAGTTGTGATTAGTCTGGCTTAATTTACTTCAGATCTGTTGTTTTTCAGGTTCTTTAATGTACTTAAATGAAGCCACTCTCTTGAACAACGTCCGTGTGCGGTATAGTAAAGACAGAATTTATGTAAGTACTTTATAACAGACATAGCTATATCCTGCTGTCTGCCTCATCAATCTGGTTTAATCAGCGGTGCGCCATGGTGAACAGGCCACAGGTTGAACCAGCACAGGTGAGTTCAATAGAACACCCACTCATTATCATGCTAAAGCCCTGTCACTTCAGTCTCTCTGTGCCTACTGTACTGTATGTGTTGTGGTGGGTCCCCTCCCTCCCTGCTTCCCAGTGTGACGGGCGTGATGGGCTTGTCATTGTCACTCAGGGCTGCCTGTCAGGTGTTTGCTGGGAGGGAGGCCAGTTACAGTGGCACACACACAGCTAGCTCTTGTCGTCACTCTCCCTGCTGGCCCCTGTGTCCACCCCAGGCTCAGGTGACCTCTATAATCAGCCAGGGAGCAGAACAGAGCCAGGGAGTGCTATCCTGTTCCCCACTGAACTTAATTAGGTCCTCTGATGTGACGGGGGAGGCAGGGGGACGTGAAGGCCAGCAGGTGCGGCGAGGAGACCGGTGGGACACTTGTTTTCCAACAGGTGGCATCTAGTGGTTGCAGTGAGAAACTGCCTGCTTTGTCCTATGAAGTGACAATTCCTTTTAGCAGTGATGGGACTCAAGTGTTTTCTTAGGTCACTGAGAAAAAACTGGGTGTCATATCAACACAAGTGTACGCTAGTACAGCGTCTTGCTAAAAACAGATTCCTATATGTGTACTAGAGTATTTCTGACTTGTCTTTGTTTTTCTCCCAGACGTTTGTAGCTAATATCCTGATAGCAGTGAACCCCTACTATGACATCCCAAAGCTCTATGCTCCAGAGACCATTAAACAGTACCATGGGAGGTCCCTGGGCACCCTTCCGCCCCACGTCTACGCTATCGGTGAGAACTGGGAAGGAAGATTCCAAATGGCACCCTATTCCCGTATAGTGCATTACTTTTGATCGGAGCTCTATGGGCACTATATAGGTCAAAAGTAGTGTGCTATGTAGGGAATAGGGTGCCATTTGGGACTTAGACACAAAGTCCCTGCCACTTTTGGGCTGACAATGTGTTACGCTTTCACATCTGTCCACCAGAGGGCAGTCTATAGTCATTTTCACAGTATTCTCAGTCTTTGCTTACCAGTGTGATTTAGCTACCTATTAACAGGGTTGGGGAGTAACGGATTACATGTAATCTGAGCCGTTACATGTAAGGGATTACAAAAAAAACAACTGTAATCCGTTATGTTACCAGCAAAAATATTGTAATCAGATTACAAATGCTTTTGAAAAAGTAGATTACTTCGACGATTACTTTTACATTCAGAAAGGATGTTTACAAAAAAATCTTTGACACTTCTCTGTTTTCTCAATGACATTCAAATCGGCATTGAAAAAAGGCACAAATGTGTTCCACCTGAGCGAGTGTGACCAGAGGTCAGAGACCCCTATGACGACACACCAAATGTGTTTGATGGATCGCAGGAATGGACTTTTGTAGGCTACAGTCCAAGCTATGTCTTCCAATGGTGCGACTATCCAACTTGAATAAATGCTTGGAGGTAAGGACGACAGCAGTGGTGTAGTCTACGGCGATACGGATATCACTTATTATTGATATCTGCATAGCGCATAGATGTGAAACTCACTGCTGCTCTCATTTAGCTATTTGCGCCTTACAGATTGTGGTTGTTGTCGTTGAGTGTTCACAAATCTAAATGTGTATTTGAACCCAATAATGGTTGAATTCAAGAAGTTTAACCTGCCTATCAATCATTGTTTTTGAAAGCAGCGGACAGCCAGTGAAAATGCGCTCTTGCAGCAGCTGCATAGTGCGGATCCCAGCCTATGGAATACAAGTCTGGCTTCTATTACTGAGTCTAATTCATGCTGATATACAATACATCCATTGGCCTGATGGACACATGCTCAAACTCGCACTCTTTTGATAGACTTAATGGAGCAATCTGTAGTTGCTACATCCATTTTTGGACTTATAAATGATATATACATCGATTGATTGTTTAAGAATATAACTTATAAATGCCTGATGATCTTAGTTCAACTGTCACACTCCATGAGAACCCAAAATAGAAGCTTGTTTTACCCCAACGTTTGTAAACAAAGTAAATGTAAACAAACACTGTATAGCCTCATAACATGGTTAAAACAATCATTTTGATATCATGGATGGTCAGTCTTTGCATCCATATCTCTCTCTATTAATCTGAGCGGTTACATTTTTCGAGGCCCATCCCTCAGCTTTTTCCCAAAACAGAGGCGGGGCAGCCGTTTTGTTATTGAAACATTGAATAACAAACCGTTTTGTTATTGAAACATTTTGTTATTGAAACAATAGGCCTATAGCAAATGCAGCATATGGCATTCATTTTTCACGTCAATAGCACTTTTCAGTAGTGCTCAAAGCATGCCATTCCATGAGTGCAGCATTTATTTTTGAACTCGAATCAATGAGCCCGATCAGTCCTCCATGACAACAAAATCATAAACAACAGAGTAGGGCTGGCTAATAAGTCGTTAGTTTTGGGGTCATGCCCAGGTAAAAACAATTTGGATAATCTATACCTCCAAATTTCCAAGTCCTTTATTGGAATGACTGGAATTCTGATAGACTTTGGTTTTTAATGTAAAGATATAATTTTATTGTATTATTATATGTAGTAGAAAGCAATGGGTTAGAAGAAGCCTACATAACCAAACCATAAAGTAACATGCATCATCCATATATGGCCAGATATGTAAACTTTAACATTGATTTATCCTGCAATAGATATCTTTCAATTGGTAGCATATACATTTTTGTCTTCTTCTAATGCCTCTTAAGGGGAAAGTAATCTAAAAGTAACGAAATGTAATCAGATTACGTTACTGAGTTTGGGTAATCCAAAAGTGAAGTTACTGATTATAATTTTGGACAGGTAACTAGTAACTGTAACGGATTACATTTAGAAAGTAACCTACCCAACCCTGCCTATTAACAGTGAGCATTCATTGTGCAGTGTGACTTTGCTAATGCAAACATCATCTTGAGGATCTCATTCAGAGAAGTTGTATGTCACTGAGGTAAAGGGTAAACAATGAATACTGTCATCTAGCATGTGATTTAGAAGTACAAGGAGCATTCATTGTACAGTTTGCATGTCTAATGCAACCATAGGCTTAATTTATGATCCCATTGAGATACATTTTGTATCACTGAGGAAAAGGAGAGGGTTACCAAACTGTAAACAACTGTCTGGATGTCTGTGTCTGTGTGTCAGCTGACAAGGCCTACAGGGACATGAGGGTGCTGAAGATAAGCCAGTCCATCATCGTGTCCGGGGAGTCTGGTGCCGGGAAGACTGAAAACACCAAGTTTGTCCTCCGGTAAAGTCATGACATTCCCTGTGAATCGTCAACACACAGGATGTGTCCCAAATGGCACCCTAATCCTTATGTAGTGCATTATTTTATTTTTTACCAGAGCTAGTCAAAAGTAGTACACTATATAAGGATTAGGACACAGATCAGACCCAGTCTGATCTGGCAGGCTGTTTCTAATGGTTCATGTAAAGTAAGTACACTGCTCAAAAAAATAAAGGGAACACTTAAACAACACAATGTAACTCCAAGTCAATCACACTTCTGTGAAATCAAACTGGCCACTTAGGAAGCAGCACTGATTGACAATAAATTTCACATGCTGTTGTGCAAATGGAATAGACAAAAGGTGGAAATTATAGGCAATTAGCAAGACACCCCCAATAAAGGAGTGGTTCTGCAGGTGGTGACCACAGACCACTTCTCAGTTCCTATGCTTCCTGGCTGATGTTTTGGTCACTTTTGAATGCTGGCGGTGCTTTCACTCTAGTGGTAGCATGAGACTGAGTCTACAACCCACACAAGTGGCTCAGGTAGTGCAGCTCATCCAGGATGGCACATCAATGCGAGCTGTGGCAAGAAGGTTTGCTGTGTCTGTCTGCGTAGTGTCCAGAGCATGGAGGCGCTACCAGGAGACAGGCCAGTACATCAGGAGACGTGGAGGAGGCCGTAGGAGGGCAACAACCCAGCAGCAGGACCGCTACCTCCACCTTTGTGCAAGGAGGAGCAGGAGGAGCACTGCCAGAGCCCTGCAAAATGACCTCCAGCAGGCCACAAATGTGCATGTGTCTGCTCAAACGGTCAGAAACAGACTCCATGAGGGTGGTATGAGGGCCCGACGTCCACAGGTGGGGGTTGTGCTTACAGCCCGACACCGTGCAGGACGTTTGGCATTTGCCAGAGAACACCAAGATTGGCAAATTCGCCACTGGCGCCCTGTGCTCTTCACAGATGAAAGCAGTTTCACACGCACATGTGACAGACGTGACAGAGTCTGGAGACGCCGTGGAGAACGTTCTGCTGCCTGCAACATCCTCCAGCATGACCGGTTTGGCGGTGGGTCAGTCATGGTGTGGGGTGGCATTTCTTTGGGGGGCCGCACAGCCCTCCATGTCCTCGCCAGAGGTAGCTTGACTGCCATTAGGTACCGAGATGAGATCCTCAGACCCCTTGTGAGACCATATGCTGGTGCGGTTGGCCCTGCGTTCCTCCTAATGCAAGACAATGCTAGACCTCATGTGGCTGGAGTGTGTCAGCAGTTCCTGCAAGAGGAAGGCATTGATGCTATGGACTGGCCCGCCCGTTCCCCAGACCTGAATCCAATTGAGCACATCTGGGACATCATGTCTCGCTCCATCCACCATCGCCACGTTGCACCACAGACTGTCCAGAAGTTGGCGGATGCTTTAGTCCAGGTCTGGGAGGAGATCCCTCAGGAGACCATCCGCCACCTCATCAGGAGCATGCCCAGGCGTTGTAGGGAGGTCATACAGGCACGTGGAGGCCTCACACACTACTGAGCCTCATTGTGACTTGTTTTAAGGACATTACATCAAAGTTGGATCAGCCTGTAGTGTGGTTTTCCACTTTAATTTTGAGTGTGACTCCAAATCCAGACCTCCATGGGTTGAAAAATTTGATTTCCATTGATAATTTTTGTGTGATTTTGTTGTCAGCACATTCAACTATGTAAAGAAAAAAGTATTTAATAAGAATATTTCATTCATTCAGATCTAGCATGTGTTATTTTAGTGTTCCCTATTTCAGCTTTTATTTCTTTCATCACATTCCCAGTGGGTCAGAAGTTTACATACACTCAATTAGTATTTGGCAGCATTGCCTTTAAATGGTTTAACTTGGGTCAAACATTTCAGGTAGCCTTCCACAAGCTTCCCACAATAAGTTGGGTGCATTTTTGGCCCATTCCTCCTGACAGAGCTGGTGTAATTGAGTCAGGTTTGTAGGCCTCCTTACTCGCACACGCTTTTTCAGTTCTGCCCACAAATTTTCTATAGGATTGAGGTCAGGGCTTTGTGATGGCCACAGCTTTGGAATTATTATTGGGGTCATTGTCCATTTGGAAGACCCATTTGCGACCAAGCTTTAACTTCCTGACTGATGTCTTGAGATGTTGCTTCAATATATCCACATAATTTTCCTCCCTCATGATGCCATCTATTTTGTGAAGTGCACCAGTCCCTCCTGCAGCAAAGCACCTCCACAACATGATGCTGCCACCCCCGTGATTCACGGTTGGGATGGTGTTCTTCGGCTTGCAAGCCTCCCCGTTTTTCCTCCAAACATAACGATGGTCATTATTGCCAAACAGTTCTATTTTTGTTTCATCAGACCAGAGGACATTTCTCCAAAAAGTACGATCTTTGTCCCCATGTGCAGTTGCAAACCGTAGTTGTTTTTTTATGGCGGTTTTGGAGCAGTAGCTTCTTCCTTGCTGAGCGGCCTTTCAGGTTATGTCGATATAGGACTTGTTTTACTGGTCTACAACTCTTTCTGAGGTCTTGGCTGATTTATTTTGATTTTCCCATGATGTCAAGCAAAGAGGCACTTAGTTTGACGGTAGGCCTTGAAATGCATCCACAGGTACACCTCCAATTGACCCAAATGATGTCAATTAGTCTATCAGAAGCTTCTAAAGCCATGATATCATTTTCTGGAATTTTCCAAGCTGTTTAAAGGCACAGTCAACTTAGTTTATGTAAACTTCTGACCCATTGGAATTGAAATACAGTGAAATAATCTGTCTGTAAACAATTGTAGGCAAAATGACTTGTGTCATGCACAAAGGAGATGTCCTAACCGACTTGCCAAAACTACAGTTTGTTAACAAGAACAAGTGGTTGAAAAACTAGTTTTAATGACTCAAACCTAAGTGTATGTAGACTTCTGACTTCAACTGTGTATATATATATATGTGTATTTTGTTTCATTACAGAGAAAATTGGTAGACACATTTTGATGACTCAGCAAAATGTGTCAACCTCTAACAAAACAAAATATAAAATAAAAATTGTTTGTGGGGTCAACTACAACAACAGAGGCCATATGTAAAACTTTGAACTTCCCTTTTAACTCTGATGATTTCTTTCTGCGCTTTAGATACTTGACAACATCCTATGGAACAGGTCAAGATATTGATGAGAGAATAGTTGAAGGTAAATATTAATTTCACTTCCCAACAGCATGACCGAATACCACACAGTATGGATTTGTGTTTTAATTGCTTTTCTTCTTCATCAATCCCACAGCCAATCCCCTGCTAGAAGCTTTTGGAAACGCTAAAACTGTCAGGAATAACAACAGTAGTCGCTTTGGGAAGTTTGTAGAGATCCACTTCAACGAAAAGGTACAGCAGCACCACTGTACAATAATTCACTATCAATGAAATCATCAGACAACAACACCGAAATAGTGATTTGACAATTCTTTAAAATACTTTGTCTCCTTTGGCTTGCCTCGAGTGCCAGATGGGTGGAGATTAGTTTTGAGACTTGTGTTGGTTCTATTGTACCAGGCAAGCTTAATAAAGCCCAGCTTAAAGTGATGCTCTAGACTCTAGAGCTTTTGTGTAATTTCAGCCAGTACTTTTGAGTAATATGTCATCCATTTCATGTCCTTAAAAAAAATTGGGGAAAAATTGTATAAGATATTTTACAAATTTATGATTGCTTAAGAGCCCAGACTGCATTTTTAAATATTGAAAATTATTTCAAGTAATATTTGAACCCAGTTCTGATGCTAATTGAACATGTGTTGTTGTTGTCACTTAGAATACTGTGGTGGGAGGCTTCGTGTCCCACTACCTGCTGGAGAAATCCAGGATCTGCCAGCAGAGCCAGGAGGAGAGGAACTACCACATCTTCTACCGGCTGTGTGCTGGAGCCTCCGAGGATATCAGGACCAAGTTCCACCTGGAATCACCAGACGCCTTCAGGGTGAGTGGGGCCTACGGGCCAGCCTTGTTCCCTGTGTCTTGTCCCTCCAGAGTGGATACGTAACCAGGCTGGCGCTGTATTGCTCGGCTTGGTTCGTCTGTCGAAAAAGGTATAAACTTGTCTCGTCATTCTAAGGACACTGCGCTGTCCTATGCAGTCACTCAGTGCAACGCGGGGAAGAGAAGTTCCTCTGATTATCGCAGTGCATCATTAATTATTAAGGAGGCTCACACTTTTTGGTGTTTCAGCTTAAGATAAAATGCTGCTATAAAAATGTCAAGTCATGATAGACATTTGCATGAATTGTTAATGTGGCTCGGAGTCCACTAGATGGCACACTCAGCCATCGTTTAGACAGCCTATTTTCTTGGCATCAACTTCACAAATAAAACTATCCATCTCATTGTACTTTAAGGCAAGCCCCTTCTGTTATAGTTAGCTGGCAGGTTTTTAGCTAAGTTGTAAAAAGCTGTGTCCACTATTGAGTCCCTCTTTTAAACTTCCCTGTCTGGTCCCGCTCAGCCTATGGTCCCTTTCAGTCTATGGTCCCGCTCAGCCTCTGTTCCCTTTCAGTTTCTGGTCCCGCTCAGCCTCGGTCTCTTTCAGTTTCGGGTCCCGCTCAGCCTCGGTCTCTTTCAGTTTCTGGTCCCACTCAGCCTCGGTCTCTTTCAGTTTCTGGTCCCGCTCAGCCTCAGTCCCTTTCAGTTTCTGGTCCCGCTTAGCCTCAGTCTCTTTCAGTGTCTGGTTCCGCTCCGCCTCAGTCTCTTTCAGTGTCTGGTCCCGCTCAGCCTCAGTCCCTTTCAGTGGCTGGTCCCTTTCAGTTTCTAGTCCCGCTCAGCCTCGGTCTCTTTCAGTTTCCAGTCCAGCTCAGCCTCGGTCTCTTTCAGTTTCCGGTCCCGCTCAGCCTCGGTCTCTTTCAGTTTCTGGTCCCGCTCAGCCTTGGTCCCTTTCAGTGTCTGGTCCCGCTCGGCCTTGGTCCCTTTCAGTGTCTGGTCCCGCTCGGCCTCAGTCCCTTTCAGTTTCTGGTCCTGCTCAGCCTCGGTCCCTTTCAGTTTCTGGTCCCGCTTAGCCTCAGTCCCTTTCAGTGTCTGGTCCCGCTCAGCCTCAGGAAGATGAGGTGCTTTGACTCCAGTTCTTGACAGCAATATCGTCCACTGTAATGGAGATAGACAAATTGATTGATGCATGGTTAATGGCAGTGACTTTTCTGCTGATATCCAATTCCACTTGGACATTACTATTGACCTTTGGAGATCCTGGCTCTCGGCAGACATTTTACAAGGGCTCAGGCACATCTTGCTAGAGGTGCAGATTAGAATATAGAATTAACAACAGCACCCATATAAATCAAGTGTCTTCTCTTTCACACCCAGTACAGATTTGCATCTAATGGATCCCGAATTGAAAATGGGTTTGAGCAGCTAGACAGGAAGGAAGTTGCAGTGAAAAGATAGGATTAACTAAGTCAAACGTCAATGCTGACATGAATATCATTTCAGCGGTAGGCTACATCTCCCCTCTCATATTTTCATAAATGTGTGTACTGTGTGGCCGTGCATTACCTCTTATTTCTATCTGTCCAGTGAAGCCATTCTTCAGGGCAGTAAGCAAGGCACTTCTGCCTGACCGAGCTACCTTCCTCTAATGGTCTCATCCGTTTTTAACTTTTTTTCTGCTGATCTGGAAACAAAAAATTAGGTGGGGAGGGAGGGAGAGAGATACAGAATCCTCCCAAAGGCCTATCTCTGTAATGAAAACCTTTGTTCCGTTTCAGCTGAGAATACTCCTCTCGTACAAACAAGATAAGCCACCGGGTTCTGTTTTGTTTTTCTCTCCTACCCACCTGGGAAGTTGTCGTCGCGCTCATCATCAGGCCGTATCTCTAGTGACAGGCAGGAAGAGAGCAGGCTACTGAGAAGTCATTAAAAGTCGCACAAAAGCAATTACAGAGAGGGAGAAAAGTATTATGTGCCAAATATTAGTTATTTGCTGTGAACAATGGTGAATCCTCAAGAAACAAAAAATCAGTGTTAGAGTCCACACAGAGACAGTGATGTGGATATATTACTTTGCTTTGACTTTCGAAAGTCATCAAATTTGCCATATTGCAACTGGTCATGCATGGTGTCTGATGTGTTGACGATCATGTTAAACCATCCTGGACCAGTGTTGATGGGATATTCAATAGATGTTTTAGGTATTGTTAAAACTGTCATACTGCGGTATATTGATCCATGAAATCTGCTGCTGTTTACTGATTCTTGTCTATGTTGCAGTATTTGAACAGAGGATGCACTCGCTTCTTTGCAAACAAGGACACGGACAAACAGATCCTCCAGAACCGCAAGAGTCCAGAGGTACGCTACATATCTTAATCTCTCTCAACCCCCTCACTCTCCATCTCTCTCTCTCTCAACCCCCTCACTCTCCATCTCTCTTTCTCTCTCTCAACCCCCTCACTCTCCATCTCTCTCTCTCTCAACCCCCTCACTCTCCATCTCTCAACCCCCTCACTCACCATCTCTCTCTCTCTCAACCCCCCTCTCTCTCTCAACCCCCTCACTCTCCAGCTCTCTCTCAGCTACTCTCTCTCTCTCTCTCTCTCTCTCTCTCTCTCTCAACCCCCCTCTCTCTCTCAACCCCCTCACTCTCCATCTCTCTCAGCTCTCTCTCTCTCAACCCCCTCACTCTCCATCTCTCTCAGCTCTCTCTCTCTCAACCCCCTCACTCTCCATCTCTCTCAGCTCTCTCTCTCTCAACCCCCTCTCTCTCTTTCTCAATCTCCTATCCGCTTTCTTTCCTCATGCACATTATATATTGGTTGAATTGCATCTTCACTACTCCATGTATTCCAATATCCATGAAAACCACAGACGGAAACACTCTCTCTTATCTGTAGTTTTTGGCCAGGATTCCCTTTGCTATCTAATGACAGACGGTTTCTCATCTCCAGAACTAATTGGAAATGCACTTAGGCACGACTGTCTGCGGAGAGAGTGAACAGAATGTACTTCTCTACCCCCCCACCTTTCTCCCTGTATCTGTCTCAGTGGCTTTTACCTTTACTTAATGGCTTGCTCAGTCAAAGGAGGATTGTTGTTTTGTCTTGGTCTGCAGATGCACTGATGCAGTGGCTTCTAGTAGTGACATGTTTTACTTAAAAAGTTTTAAAATTCCAACAAAGTAGCCTACAAGTTTTATTTTCATTCTGGTCAGATTAAAACCTTTTGTATATTACCTATTGAAACATTGTTGTCTGAGATGTGATGCAGATAAGCAGCAAACATTTGAATTAGGAAAGGAGCCACTGACATGACCGTATGGATAGATGTAATGTACCACATCAATGAGAATTCTTTATCCTCCCAATGAAATGACTTCCTTTGCCTTCTCCCTTTGATTAATTATGCATACAGCTATAAGTACTCCAATATTGCAGCTGTGTGTATGGCACCCCTTCAGGACTCACCGTAATGAATTGTTATTGTTATGAAGAAATGACCTGGACAACACTATGCCTCTTTTTCTCTCCTCTTGAGGGACAGTGATGATTCATTTGTTCTGTGTAGGCTAGTTGGGGACATCAGAAGAAGTGTCTCTCTGAGTATGGACATTTTTAGTCAGATAACGTTTTTTTAGTAAAGGTAATAGTACCATTTAGGTTAAACGCATAGAAATATCAGTAATTATCTTTCTATTGTTAAAACTGGCAAGTAAGTGAAGAGATTCTGAGTACTTGTTGGGTTGAGTTTTCAGCGTATGTTTAACCTAAGCAGATGATATTCAGGTGAAGCTTTAGGTGGTGGGTACAGTACAGCTAGGTGATGCTTTTAGGTGGTGGGTACAGTACAGCTAGGTGATGCTTTTAGGTGGTGGGTACAGTACAGCTAGGTGTTGCTTTTAGGTGGTAGGTACAGTACAGCTAGGTGTTGCTTTTAGGTGGTGGGTACAGTACAGCTAGGTGTTGCTTTTAGGTGGTGGGTACAGTACAGCTAGGTGTTGCTTTTAGGTGGTGGGTACAGTACAGCTAGGTGTAGCTTTTAGGTGGTGGGTACAGTACAGCTAGGTGTTGCTTTTAGGTGGTAGGTACAGTACAGCTAGGTGTTGCTTTTAGGTGGTGGGTACAGTACAGCTAGGTGATGCTTTTAGGTGGTGGGTACAGTACAGCTAGGTGTTGCTTTTAGGTGGTGGGTACAGTACAGCTAGGTGTAGCTTTTAGGTGGTGGGTACAGTACAGCTAGGTGTTGCTTTTAGGTGGTGGGTACAGTACAGCTAGGTGTTGCTTTTAGGTGGTGGGTACAGTACAGCTAGGTGATGCTTTTAGGTGGTGGGTACAGTACAGCTAGGTGTTGCTTTTAGGTGGTGGGTACAGTACAGCTAGGTGATGCTTTTAGGTGGTGGGTACAGTACAGCTAGGTGTAGCTTTTAGGTGGTGGGTACAGTACAGCTAGGTGTAGCTTTTAGGTGGTGGGTACAGTACAGCTAGGTGTAGCTTTTAGGTGGTGGGTACAGTACAGCTAGGTGTTGCTTTTAGGTGGTGGGTACAGTACAGCTAGGTGTTGCTTTTAGGTGGTGGGTACAGTACAGCTAGGTGTTGCTTTTAGGTGGTGGGTACAGTACAGCTAGGTGTAGCTTTTAGGTGGTAGGTACAGTACAGCTAGGTGTTGCTTTTAGGTGGTGGGTACAGTACAGCTAGGTGTTGCTTTTAGGTGGTGGGTACAGTACAGCTAGGTGTAGCTTTTAGGTGGTAGGTACAGTACAGCTAGGTGTTGCTTTTAGGTGGTGGGTACAGTACAGCTAGGTGTTGCTTTTAGGTGGTGGGTACAGTACAGCTAGGTGTTGCTTTTAGGTGGTGGGTACAGTACAGCTAGGTGTTGCTTTTAGGTGGTAGGTACAGTACAGCTAGGTGTAGCTTTTAGGTGGTAGGTACAGTACAGCTAGGTGTAGCTTTTAGGTGGTAGGTACAGTACAGCTAGGTGTAGCTTTTAGGTGGTAGGTACAGTACAGCTAGGTGTAGCTTTTAGGTGGTAGGTACAGTACAGCTAGGTGTTGCTTTTAGGTGGTGGGTACAGTACAGCTAGGTGTTGCTTTTAGGTGGTGGGTACAGTACAGCTAGGTGTTGCTTTTAGGTGGTGGGTACAGTACAGCTAGGTGTTGCTTTTAGGTGGTGGGTACAGTACAGCTAGGTGTTGCTTTTAGGTGGTGGGTACAGTACAGCTAGGTGTTGCTTTTAGGTGGTGGGTACAGTACAGCTAGGTGTTGCTTTTAGGTGGTGGGTACAGTACAGCTAGGTGTTGCTTTTAGGTGGTGGGTACAGTACAGCTAGGTGTTGCTTTTAGGTGGTGGGTACAGTACAGCTAGGTGTTGCTTTTAGGTGGTGGGTACAGTACAGCTAGGTCTTGCATTGACCCTCTTTCAAGGTTCACATTTGGACAAGGCAGGCTCCTAAGAGCCATGGATCGTATTACATGGTCATGGAGGATCATGCCTTTTGATCTCAGGAATCACCTGCTCATGATAAATGCTGTGTTCGGCCTTTTGGAGAGCATCGTGTTGTGATAAAATGATGAATAAGACCTTCATGCTTATTGCCAGTGCATATGATAAGCCCGTACTAGGGTTGCAAAACTCTGGTAACTTTCCCAGAAATCCAGATTTCAGTTTCCAGAAATCCTGGAAAATTGCCCGAATTTTGTAACCCTTGCCCATACATTGTTCCATACCATGTCGCCTGTCCCTTGTGTTGATCAAGGTTATATGTCTCTTTACATTGCTTCTCTATACAATTCAGGACAATCAGGTGATTTATGGATTTGGTGCTGTGACCAGGACTACTTCTTTTAGATTTTATTATGATGTGAATTTTGGGAAGATTTTTTTGTCTCAGGGTTCACATCAGTGCTGAGTGTTGTGGGGTTGCATGCTTTCTCTAAATGCATGATGTGGTTTTGCTCTGTAGTTTAGGGCTTGAGGTCAAAATTACAACATATTTTGTGTCCACCAGAATGTCACAGTACAATGGTTTAACAGATCTTGGAGTAATTGTGTGTGTGTGTGTGTGTGTGTGTGTGTGTGTGTGTGTGTGTGTGTGTGTGTGTGTGTGTGTGTGTGTGTGTGTGTGTGTGTGTGTGTGTGTGTGTGTGTGTGTGTGTGTAAACTCAGGACCCTGTCTTTCAAAGATCATTTGTAAAAATCCTTATATTATTCACAGATATTCATTGTAAAGTATATTGTAAAGGGTTTAAACACTGTTTCCCATGCTTGTTCAATGAACCATAAACAATTAATGAACATGCACCTGTGAAACGGACATTAAGACACTAACAGCTTACAGACGGTAGGCAATTAAGGTCACAGTTATGAAATTCTTAGGACACTAAAGCGGCCTTTCTACTGACTCTGAAAAACACCAAAAGAAAGATGCCCAGGGTCCCTGCTCATCTGTGTGAACGTGCCTTAGGCATGCTGCAAGGGGGCATGAGGATGGCAGATGTGGCCAGGGCAATAAATTGAATGTCCGTAATGTGAGACTCCTAAGACGGCGCTACAGGGAGACAGGACGGACAGCTGATCGTCCTCGCAGTGTCAGACCACGTGTAACAACACCTGCACAGGATCGGTACATCTGAACATCACACCTGCGGGACAGGTACAGGATGGCAACAACAACTGCCCGAGTTACACCAGGAATGCACAATCCCTCCATCAGTGCTCAGACTGTCCGCAATAGGCTGAGAGAGGCTGGACTGAGGGCTTGTAGGCCTGTTGTAAGGCTGGTCCTCACCAGACATCACCAGCAACAACGTCGCCTATGGGCACAAACCCACCGTCGCTGGACCAGACAAGACTGGCAAAAAGTGCTCTTCACTGACAAGTTGCGGTTTTGTCTCACCAAGGGTGATGGTCAGATTCGGGTTTATCGTCGAAGGAATGAGCGTTACACCGAGTCCTGTACTCTGGAGCGGGATCGAGGTGGAGGGTCCGTCATGGTCTGGGGCGGTGTGTCACAGCATCATCAGACTGAGCTTGTTGTCATTGCAGGCGATCTCAATGCTGTGCGTTACAGGGAAGACATCCTCCCTCATGTGGTACCCTTCCTGCAGGCTCATCCTGACATGACCCTCCAGCATGACAATGCCACCAGCCATACTGCTCGTTCTGTGCCTGATTTCCTGCAAGACAGGAATGTCAGTGTTCTGCCATGGCCAGCGAAGAGCCCGGATCTCAATCCTATTGAGCATATCTGGGACCTGTTGGATCGGAGGGTGATGACTACGGCCATTTCCCCCCAGAAATGTTTGGGAACTGGCAAATCTGGTGCAGTCCATGAGGAGGAGATGCACTGCAGTACTTAATGCAGCTGGTGGCCACACCAGATACTGACTGTTACTTTAGATTTTGACCCCCCCCCCCCTTTGTTCAGGGACACATTATTCCATCTATGTTAGTCACATGTCTGTGGAGCTTGTTCAGTTTATGTCTCAGTTGTTGAATCTTATGTTCATACAAATATTTACACATTTGTAAATTTACACACAAGTTTGCTGAAAATAAACGCAGTTGACAGTGAGAGGACGTTTATTTTTTTGCTGAGTTTATGTGTATGTGTATATATATGTATATATATAGTTGAAGTCGGAAGTTGACATACACTTAGGTTGGAGTCATTAAAACTAATTTTTCAACCACTCCACAAATTTCTTGTTAACAAACTATAGTTTTGGCAAGTCGGTTAGGACATCTACCTTGTGCATGACACAAGTCATTTTTCAAAAAAATTGTTTACTGACAAATTACTTTACTCACAATTCCAGTGGATCAGAAATTTACATACACTAAGTTGACTGTGCCTTTTAAACAGCTTGAAAAATTCCAGAAATTGTCATGGCTTTAGAAGCTTCTGTTAGGCTAATTGACATCATTTGAGTCAATTGGAGGTGTACCTGTGGATGTATTTCAAGGCCTACCTTCAAACTCAGTGCCTCTTTGCTTGACATCATGGGGAAAATCAAAAGAAATCAACCGAGACCTCAGAAAACATTTTGTAGACCTCCAAAAGTCTGGTTCATCCTTGGGAGCAATTTCCACATGCCTGAAGGTACCACGTCCATCTGTACAAACAATAGTACGCAAGTATAAACACCATGGGACCATGCAGCCGTCATACCGCTCAGGAAGGAGACGCGTTCTGTCTCCTAGAGATGAACGTACTTTGGTCCAAAAAGTGCAAATCAATCCCAGAACAACAGCAAAGGACCTTGTGAAGATGCTGGAGGAAACCGGTACAAAAGTATCTATATCCACAGTAAAACGAGTACTATGCAAGGAAGAAGCCACTGCTCCAAAACCGCCATTAAAAAAGCCAGACTATGCTATGCAACTGCACATGGGGACAAAGATCATACTTTTTGGAGAGATGTCCTCTGGTCTGATGAAACAAAAATAGAACTGTTTGGCAATAATGACCATCGTTATGTTTGGAGGAAAAAGGGGGAGGCTTGCAAGCCGAAGAACATCATCCCGACCGTGAATCACGGGGGTGGCAGCATCATGTTGTTGTGGTACTTTGCTTGCAGGAGGGCCTGGTGCACTTCACAAATTAGATGGCATCATGAGGGAGGAAAAGTAAGTGGATATTTTGAAGCAACATCTCAAGACATCAGTCAGGAAGTTAAAACTTGGTCGCAAATGGGTCTTCCAAATGGACAATGACCCAAAGCATACTTCCAAAGTTGTGGAAAAATGCCTCAAGGACAACAAAGTTAAGGTATTGGGAGTGGCCATCACAAAGCCCTGACCTCAATCCCATAGAATATTTGTGGGCAGAACTGAAAAAGCGGGTGCGAGCAAGGAGGCCTACAAACCTGACTCAGTTACACCAGCTCTGTCAGGAGGAATGGGCCAAAAATTCACCCAATTTATTGTGGAAGGCTACCCGAAACATTTGACCCAAGTTAAACAATTTAAAGGCAATACTACCAAATACTAATTGAGTGTATGTAAACTTCTGACCCACTGTAAATGTGATGAAAGAAATAAATGCTGAAATAAATCATTCTCTCTACTATTATTCTGACATTTCACGTTCTTAAAATAAAGTGGTGATCCTAACTGACCTAAAACAGGGCATTTATACTCTGATTAAATGTCAGGAATTGTGAAAAACTTTGTTTAAATGTATTTGGCTAAGGTGTTTGTAAACTTCAGACTTCAACTGTATATTATATACATATACACATACATACATACATACATACATACATACATACATACATACATACATACATACTGTACCAGTCAAAGTTTGGACACACCTACTCATTCAAGTTTTTTTTCTTCTTTTTAAACTGTTTTTTACATTGTAGAATAAAAGTGAACACATCCACACATTGAAATAACACATATGGAATCATGTACAGTAGTAACCAATTTTTTTTAAACAAGTCAAAATATATATTATTTTGAGATTCTTCAAAGTAGGCACCCTTTGCCTTGATGACAGCTTTGCACATTCTTGGCATTCTCTCAACCAGCTTCATGAGGTAGTCACCTGGAATGCATTTCAATAAACAGGTGTGCCTTGTTAAAAGTACATTTTCTGAATTTCTTTCCTTCTTAATGCTTTTGAGCCAATCAGTTGTGTTGTGACAAGGTAGGGCAGAACGACAGAATATAGCCCTATTTGGTAAAAGACCAAATCCATATTATAGCAAGAACAATGCAAATAAGCAAAGAGAACTTTGAAAGTTTCTTCAAGTGCAGTCGCAAAAACCATCCAGGGCTATGATGAAACTGGCTCTCATGAGGACCGCCACAGGAAAGGAAGAGCCAGAGTTACCTCTGCTGCAGAGGATAAGTTCATTAGAGTTACCAGCCTCAGAAATTTCAGCCCAAATAAATGCTTCACATAGTTCAATTAACAGACACATGTCAATATAAACTGTTCAGAGGAGACTGCGTGAATCAGACCTTCATGGTCGAGTTGCTGCAAAGAAACCACTGCTAACGGACACCAATAATAAGAAGAGACTTGCTTGGGCCAAGAAACACGAGCAATGGACATTAGACCAGTGGAAATCTGTCCTCTGGTCTGATGAGTACAAATGTGGCATTTTTGGTTCCAACTGCTATGTCTTTGTGAGATGCAGAGTAGGTGAACGGATGATCTCTGCATGTGTGGTTCCCACCGTGAAGCATGGAGGAAGAGGTGTGGTGGTGTGGGGGTGCTTTGCTGGTGACACTCAGTGATTTTATTTAGAATTTAAGGCACACTTAACCAGCATGGCTGGTTTGCGCTTAGTGGGACTATAATTAGTTTTTCCACAGGACAATGATCCAAAACACACTTCCAGGCTGTGTAAGGGCTATTTGACCAAGAAGGAGGGTATTGGAGTGCTGCATCAGATGACCTGGCCTCCACAATCACCTGGCCTCAACCCAATTGAGATGGTTTGGGATGAGTTGGACCGCAGAGTGAAGGAAAAGCAGCCAACAAGTTCTCAGCATATGTGGGAACTCCGTCAAGACTGTTGGAAAAGCATTCCTCATGAAGCTGGTTGAGAGAATGCCAAGAGTGTGCAAAGCTGTCATCAATGCAAAGGGTGGCTACTTTTGATTTGTTTAACACTTTTTTGGTTACTACATGATTCCATCTGTGTTATGTGTTAGAATTACATTTTTTGTCAAAAAAAAACTTGGGGTAGGCAAATAAAACTACCTGCGGGCCAAATAAGGCCAGTTGGGGAACCCTGCCTTAGGTTAGATTTCTCTACAGAGAAGAACAAACTGCTCCTCGTACCATGGTACTGTGACATTCTTCTTGTGTGGTTGGTTTTCCAGGTGTGTGATCCAACGCACTATCCCTGCTTCTCTTCCTACTGCAGCTAGTTGGAGATGTGATGTACCTCAGCTTTCATGCAGGTTTATTGTGCTAATTCTGTACAACAACAACAAATGCATTATAGCTTGAAGTCCCAATGTTACATGTGAAATAGCAGCCCATGCCTCCGCTCAGATCCAAACAAACACTTTCACCAAGTCAATGAAAACCTCAGTGAGGGAGACAGATGGTATTTTTACTTTATGGGTAATTAGAGAGGTTATTTTATTGATGTTAAGACACAGCCTTGACACAGCTTACTTTAAGCCTCCAATGCAAGCCTCCAATCTTTGAGACAGTACACCTTCTGTGAAGAGCGTGTAACCCTGGTCACTGACCCATCCTCTCCCCATGGTCTATTAGCACCTGAAATGCTGGGCTCCTGAAGCGTTAAGGTTATAGAGAGAGGGGCTGCGTTCACACAGGCAGCCCAATTCTGATATTCTTTCCACTAATTGATCTTTTGGCCAATCACATCAGAACTTTTCACATCAGATATTGTTTTAGAGATGAACTGATTGGTCAAAAGAATTGGTCTGCCTGTCTTAACACAGCCAGGGTGGCCCCGGGTGAGGGTGACCACTGACCTGTCCTCTCCCCACTATGGTTCCTCAGCACCTGAAGGCTGGGCCCCTAAAGGACCCTCTGCTGGACGACCAGGGGGACTTCAACAGGATGTGCGGGGCCATGAAGAAGATCGGCCTGGATGATATGGAGAAGCTGGACCTGTTCAGGGTGGTGGCCGGGGTGCTGCACTTGGGCAACATCGACTTTGAGGAGGCAGGCAGCACATCAGGTAAGCGGGGTGACGGTCGGTCTCTGTCTGACTCTTTCTTTCTCGCACACTCACTGCTCAATATAGTTTCCATATCAGGTTAGCCAAGTCTTTCTCTCTCTGTCGTGTGTATGTATATACATACATACATACATACATACATACATACATACATACATACTACTTACTCCTCTTTATAGTTTCAATATTTTTTGGCATACTTGTTTGCAAGTTTTCTTAAAGGGGTACTTCAAGATTTTGCCAATGAAGCCCTATATCTACTTCCCCAGAGTCCGATGAACTTGTGGATACCCTTTTTGTGTGTGTCTCTGCAGTTTGAAGGAAGTTGCTAGCTAGAGCAATTGCTAACGTGCATTGGCGCAATGACTGGAAGTCTATGGGTATCTGTTAGCATGCTAGTAGTTACCCATATACTTCCAGTCATTGTGCTAATGCTAGTTAGCAATTACACTAGCTAGCAACTTCCTTCAAACTGCACACAGAGACATAAAAATGGTATCCATGAGTTCATCTGACAAATCCCAAAGTATCCCTTTAACACATGGCTGGCTTATGAGATGTCTTGTCAGACTACATTACTTCAGAACACATACTGTTTGGTACGCCAACCAATAACAAAGACACAGCTGTCTCTGTGAGTGCTGTGGCAATATGAGTAAAGCACCAGGGCACAGGACAGGAAGCATAAGGGATGCTGAGAAAGTGGTAGTTAAAAGTTTTTTGTCACAGAGCTGGAAGATACCTTGGCATTTTCTCATTGTGTGTTGTTGCATGAAGAAGTAATTTGTCTAGTCTACAGTGGCTTGCCAAAGTATTCACCCCCTTGGCATTTTTCCTATTTTTTTGTCTTGCAACATGGAATTAAAATTGATTTTTGGGGGGTTTGTATCATTTGATTTACACAACATGCGTACCACTTTGAAGATGCAAAATATATTTTATTGTGGAACAAACAATAAATAAGATTTAAAAAAACGGAATACTTGAGCATGCATAGCTATTCACCCCCCCAAAGTCAAAACTTTGTTGAGCCACCTTTTGCAGTAATTACAACTGAAAGTCTCTTGGGGTATGTCTCTATAAGCTTGGCACATCTAGCCACTGGGATTTTTGCCCATTCTTCAAGGCAAAACTGCTCCAGTTCCTTCAAGTTAGATGGGTTCCACTGGTGTACAGCAATCTTTAAGTCATTCCACAGATTGGATTGAGGTCTGGGCTTTGACTAGGCCACCAATACATTTAAATGTTTCCCCTTAAAACACTTGAGTGTTGCTTTAGAGGTATGCTTGGGGTCATTGTCGTGCTGGAAGGTGAACCTCGGTCCCAGTCTCAAATCTCTGGAAGACTGTTACAGATTTCCCTCAAGAATTTCCCTGTATTTAGCGCCATCCATCATTCCTCCAATTCTGGCCAGTTTCCCAGTCCCTGCCGATGGAAAAACATCCCCACAGCATGATGCTGCCACCACCATCTTCACGTGGGGATGGGGTTCTCGGGGTGATGAGAGGTGTTGGGTTTGCGCCAGACATAGCGTTCTCCTTGATGTCCAAAAAAGCTAAATTTTAGTCTCATTTGATCAGAGTACCTTCTTCGTATGTTTTGGGAGTCTCCCACATGCCTTTTGGCAAACACCGAACATGTTTGCTTATTTTTTTCTTTAAGCAATGGCTTTTTTCTGACCACTCTTCCGTAAAGCCCAGCTCTGTGGAGTGTACAGCTTAAAGTGGTCCTATGGACAGCTACTCCAATCTCCGCTGTGGAGCTTTGCAGCTCCTTCAGGGTTATCTTTGGTCTCTTTTTTGCCCCTCTGATTAATGCCCTTCTTGCCTGGTCTGTGAGTTTTGGTGGGCGGCCCTCTCTTGGCAGGTTTGTTATGGTGCCATATTCTTTCCATGTTTTAATAATGGATTTAATAGTGCTCCGTGGGATGTTCGAAAGTTTCAGATATACTTCTATACTTCACAACTTTGTCCCTGACCTGTTTGGAGAGCTCCTTGGTCTTCATGGTGCCACTTGCTTGGTGGTACCCCTTGCTTAGTGGTGTTGCAGACTCTGGGTCCTTTCAGAACAGGTGTATATATATACTGAGATCATGTGACAGATCACGTGACACTTAGATTGCACACAGGTGGACTTTATTTAACTAATTATGTGACTTCTGAAGGTAATTAGTTGCACCAGGTCTTATTTAGGGGCTTCATAGCAAAGGGGGTGAATACATATACACAAACCACTTTTCCTTTTTTATATAATTTTTTTTTTTTTGAAACAAGTTTTTTTCATTTCATTTCACCAATTTTGACTATTTTGTGTATGTCCATTACATGAAATCCAAATAAAATCCATTTCAATTACAGGTTGTAATGCAACAAAATTGGATAATAGCCAAGGGGGATGAATACTTTTGCAAGGCACTGTACCCACAAAAAAAATATTCCTTGTGTCCGGGCAGCAGGTGCCATTTTGCTGTGGTCCGCCAGAACACTGCTCTGTGATTGATTTACTTTAATCTTCATCTTCCTTCTGAAGGCCCATGTGGCCTCTTGTGACGCATTTCCATTTACAATGTACACCAGTGTTTTACCCAAAAGGCTTAGACTTTTGTTTCCATCTACGCGGGCCGGCACCCCGTGTCTCACTGAGCCATGGCTCCGGCGAACTTGGAAGCTACTCCCTGTGTACTTTTCAGCTGACATTTACATAACAATGTCTAACAGTGAACTTTAACACCTTCTCACAAAGCAACAGTCTTGAATGATGCAGAGGTTGTTGATTCTGCTAGCCACAAGTCTTTCATGCCACACTCCTGATGGAAACACCACAACACTAGAGCTCACATTAACATAAAACACTGGCGGCCCACTGGTGTGGGGGTCTCAGTGGAAAAGCACCATTGTTGTAGTCTGTGAAAGGGCTTTTATTCACTATTAAGGAGCCACTATATACACCAAGGACACTGCGGGCTAGTCATTCTCCTCCCCTTCATTCATTATTAATACAAAGCCATCAGAGTAACTGATGAAAAGGTTCTCATGTGTCTTCTTTGTGAATGTCACTCTTTGTAGTCTTCTGCGGTAATCTCTTACAGAATCATCTTGTATATTTGTATTGTTAGAGCAAGTTAGTATTCTCTCATTTGTCAGGGCTGGTGCATTACGGTGTGAATGTCTTGGGCTCTCCTCTACTCACCGACTCCACATTACACATGCTGTTCCAGACAGCCCAGAGGAAGATCACATTTCTATGGGAATAAGCCATTTATTTTTAACATCAGAGTAAAACTTGTACGTAGTGGCTTTCAACCCCCCCCCCCCCCCCCCCCACCTAAACATCGTCCTCATAATGTTACGAACAACATTACTAAACGACGTTACCGTTCTGTATGTCTGTCCCACCAGGTGGCTGCACCATAAAGAACCAGTCAAGCCAGACGGTGGAGTACTGTGCTGAGCTGCTGGGTCTGGGAGAGCAGGACCTGAGTGTCAGCCTCACGTCCAGGGTCATGCTCACCACAGCAGGGGGCGCCAAAGGAACAGTTATCAAGTAAGTTATCAAAGCCCTGGTCAAAATTAGTGAAATGCACAGTGCATCTACATTTGAAGTCAGAAGTTTACATACACCTTAACCAAATACATTTAAACTCAGTTTTTCCCAATTCCTGACATCTAATCCTAGTAAAAATTCCCTGTTCTAGGTCAGTTAGGATCACCACTTTATTTTAAGAATGTGAAATGTCAGAATAATAGTAGAGAGTGATTTATTTCAGCTTTTAATTCTTTCATCACATTCCCAGTGGGTCAGAAGTTTACATACACTCAATTAGTTTTTGGTAGCATTGCCTTTGAATTGTTTCACTTCGGTCAAACATTTCAGGTAGCCTTCCACAAGCTTCCCACAATAAGTTGGGTGAATTTCTGGCCCATTCCTCCTGACAGAGCTGGTGTAATTGAGTCAGGTTTGTAGGCCTCCTTACTCGCACACGCTTTTTCAGTTCTGCCCACAAATTTTCTATAGGACTGAGGTCAGGGCTTTATGATGGCCACTCCAATACCTTGACTTTGTTGTCCTTAAGCCATTTTGCTACAGCTTTGAAAGTATGCTTGGGGTCATTGTCCATTTGGAAGACCCATTTGCGACCAAGCTTTAACTTCCTGACTGATGTCCTCCAAACATAACGATGGTCATTATGGCCAAACAGTTCTATTTTTGTTTCATCAGACCAGAGGACATTTCTCCAAAAAGTACAATATTTTCCCCATGTGCATTTGCAAACCATAGTCTGGCTTTTTTTATGGCGGTTTTGGAGCAGTGGCTTCTTCCTTGCTGAGCGGCCTTTCAGGTTATGTCGATATAGGACTCGTTTTACTGGTCTACAATTATTTTTCTGAGGTCTTGGCTGATTTCTTTTGATTTTCCCATGATGTCAAGCAAAGAGGCACTGAGTTTGAAGGTAGGCCTTGAAATACATCCACAGGTACACCTCCAATTGACTCATTTGATGTCAATTAGCCTATCAGAAGCTTCTAAAGCCATGACATCATTTTCTGGAATTTTTCAAGCCGTTTAAAGGCACAGTCAACTTAGTTTATGTAAACTTCTGACCCACTGGAAATGTGATACAGTGAATTATAAGTAAAATATTCTCTGTAAACAATTGTAGGAAAAATGACTTGTGTCATGCACGAAGTAGATGTCTTAACCGACTTCCCAAAACTATAGTTTGTTAACAAGAAATTTGTGGAGTGGTTGAAAAACGAGTTTTAATGGCTCCAACCTAAGTGTATGTAAACTTCCGACTTCAACTGTATATGTATCTGTGTGTGTGTGTGTGTGTGTGTGTGTGTCCGACATCACTCCCAGTGAGTATTGTGCTGAGTTAAAAATAGGAGCGCTATTCTGTCACACACACCGCAGCATCAGCCAGCAGCAGCCATTCATGCATCCTCCCTCCCTCAGCCCTACCATACTTTTCCTGTTGATGATGGAACACACTGGTAGAGGGAGGGCTGAGCAGTGGAGAGGAGAGAGAATCACAGTATTACATGCAGAGAAGAGTCAATATGGTCATGTTGCTGTGGGTAACGATACGGTCATGTTGCTGTGGGAAACAATATGGTCATGTTGCTGTGGGTAACGATACGGTCATGTTGCTGTGGGAAACAATATGGTCATGTTGCTGTGGGAAACAATACGGTCATGTTGCTGTGGGTAACAATATGGTCATGTTGCTGTGGGAAACAATATGGTCATGTTGCTGTGGGAAACAATACGGTCATGTTGCTGTGGGTAACAATATGGTCATGTTGCTGTGGGAAACAATACGGTCATGTTGCTGTGGGAAACAATACGGTCATGTTGCTGTGGGAAACGATATGGTCATGTTGCTGTGGGTAACGATACGGTCATGTTGCTGTGGGTAACGATACGGTCATGTTGCTGTGGGAAACGATACGGTCATGTTGCTGTGGGTAACGATATGGTCATGTTGCTGTGGGTAACGATATGGTCATGTTGCTGTGGGTAACGATACGGTCATGTTGCTGTGGGTAACGATACGGTCATGTTGCTGTGGGAAACGATACGGTCATGTTGCTGTGGGAAACGATACGGTCATGTTGCTGTGGGAAACAATATGGTCATGTTGCTGTGGGAAACAATACGGTCATGTTGCTGTGGGAAACGATACGGTCATGTTGCTGTGGGAAACAATATGGTCATGTTGCTGTGGGAAACAATACGGTCATGTTGCTGTGGGAAACAATACGGTCATGTTGCTGTGGGAAACAATACGGTCATGTTGCTGTGGGTAACGATACGGTCATGTTGCTGTGGGTAACAATATGGTCATGTTGCTGTGGGTAACGATACGGTCATGTTGCTGTGGGAAACAATACGGTCATGTTGCTGTGGGTAACGATACGGTCATGTTGCTGTGGGAAACAATATGGTCATGTTGCTGTGGGAAACAATACGGTCATGTTGCTGTGGGAAACAATACGGTCATGTTGCTGTGGGAAACAATACGGTCATGTTGCTGTGGGAAACAATACGGTCATGTTGCTGTGGGAAACGATACGGTCATGTTGCTGTGGGAAACAATATGGTCATGTTGCTGTGGGAAACAATACGGTCATGTTGCTGTGGGAAACAATATGGTCATGTTGCTGTGGGAAACAATACGGTCATGTTGCTGTGGGAAACAATACGGTCATGTTGCTGTGGGAAACAATACGGTCATGTTGCTGTGGGAAACAATACGGTCATGTTGCTGTGGGAAACGATACGGTCATGTTGCTGTGGGAAACGATATGGTCATGTTGCTGTGGGAAACGATACGGTCATGTTGCTGTGGGTAACGATACGGTCATGTTGCTGTGAGACGATACGGTCATGTTGCTGTGGGAAACGATACGGTCATGTTGCTGTGGGTAACGATACGGTCATGTTGCTGTGGGAAACAATATGGTCATGTTGCTGTGGGAAACGATACGGTCATGTTGCTGTGGGAAACGATACGGTCATGTTGCTGTGGGAAACAATACGGTCATGTTGCTGTGGGAAACAATACGGTCATGTTGCTGTGGGAAACGATACGGTCATGTTGCTGTGAAACGATACGGTCATGTTGCTGTGGGAAACGATACGGTCATGTTGCTGTGGGAAACAATATGGTCATGTTGCTGTGGGAAACAATACGGTCATGTTGCTGTGGGAAACAATACGGTCATGTTGCTGTGGGAAACGATATGGTCATGTTGCTGTGGGAAACGATACGGTCATGTTGCTGTGGGAAACGATACGGTCATGTTGCTGTGGGAAACGACATGGTCATGTTGCTGTGGGAAACAATACGGTCATGTTGCTGTGGGAAACAATACGGTCATGTTGCTGTGGGTAACGATACGGTCATGTTGCTGTGGGAAACAATACGGTCATGTTGCTGTGGGAAACAATACGGTCATGTTGCTGTGGGAAACAATACGGTCATGTTGCTGTGGGAAACAATACGGTCATGTTGCTGTGGGAAACAATACGGTCATGTTGCTGTGGGAAACAATACGGTCATGTTGCTGTGGGTAACGATACGGTCATGTTGCTGTGGGAAACAATATGGTCATGTTGCTGTGGGAAACAATACGGTCATGTTGCTGTGGGTAACGATACGGTCATGTTGCTGTGGGAAACAATACGGTCATGTTGCTGTGGGAAACAATATGGTCATGTTGCTGTGGGAAACAATATGGTCATGTTGCTGTGGGAAACAATACGGTCATGTTGCTGTGGGAAACAATACGGTCATGTTGCTGTGGGTAACGATACGGTCATGTTGCTGTGGGTAACAATATGGTCATGTTGCTGTGGGAAACAATATGGTCATGTTGCTGTGGGAAACAATATGGTCATGTTGCTGTGGGAAACAATATGGTCATGTTGCTGTGGGAAACAATACGGTCATGTTGCTGTGGGAAACAATACGGTCATGTTGCTGTGGGTAACGATACGGTCATGTTGCTGTGGGAAACAATACGGTCATGTTGCTGTGGGAAACAATATGGTCATGTTGCTGTGGGAAACAATATGGTCATGTTGCTGTGGGAAACAATATGGTCATGTTGCTGTGGGAAACAATACGGTCATGTTGCTGTGGGAAACAATACGGTCATGTTGCTGTGGGAAACAATATGGTCATGTTGCTGTGGGAAACAATATGGTCATGTTGCTGTGGGAAACAATATGGTCATGTTGCTGTGGGAAACAATATGGTCATGTTGCTGTGGGAAACAATACGGTCATGTTGCTGTGGGAAACAATATGGTCATGTTGCTGTGGGAAACAATATGGTCATGTTGCTGTGGGAAACAATATGGTCATGTTGCTGTGGGAAACAATATGGTCATGTTGCTGTGGGAAACAATATGGTCATGTTGCTGTGGGAAACAATATGGTCATGTTGCTGTGGGAAACAATACGGTCATGTTGCTGTGGGAAACAATATGGTCATGTTGCTGTGGGAAACAATATGGTCATGTTGCTGTGGGAAACAATACGGTCATGTTGCTGTGGGAAACGATACGGTCATGTTGCTGTGGGTAACGATACGGTCATGTTGCTGTGGGAAACAATACGGTCATGTTGCTGTGGGAAACAATATGGTCATGTTGCTGTGGGAAACAATATGGTCATGTTGCTGTGGGAAACAATATGGTCATGTTGCTGTGGGAAACAATACGGTCATGTTGCTGTGGGAAACAATACGGTCATGTTGCTGTGGGAAACAATACGGTCATGTTGCTGTGGGAAACAATACGGTCATGTTGCTGTGGGAAACAATACGGTCATGTTGCTGTGGGAAACAATATGGTCATGTTGCTGTGGGAAACAATACGGTCATGTTGCTGTGGGAAACAATACGGTCATGTTGCTGTGGGTAACGATACGGTCATGTTGCTGTGGGAAACGATACGGTCATGTTGCTGTGGGTAACGATACGGTCATGTTGCTGTGGGTAACAATATGGTCATGTTGCTGTGGGAAACAATACGGTCATGTTGCTGTGGGAAACAATATGGTCATGTTGCTGTGGGAAACAATACGGTCATGTTGCTGTGGGTAACGATACGGTCATGTTGCTGTGGGAAACAATACGGTCATGTTGCTGTGGGAAACAATACGGTCATGTTGCTGTGGGAAACGATACGGTCATGTTGCTGTGGGAAACAATACGGTCATGTTGCTGTGGGTAACGATACGGTCATGTTGCTGTGGGAAACGATACGGTCATGTTGCTGTGGGAAACAATACGGTCATGTTGCTGTGGGTAACGATACGGTCATGTTGCTGTGGGAAACAATATGGTCATGTTGCTGTGGGTAACGATACGGTCATGTTGCTGTGGGAAACGATACGGTCATGTTGCTGTGGGAAACAATACGGTCATGTTGCTGTGGGAAACAATACGGTCATGTTGCTGTGGGAAACAATATGGTCATGTTGCTGTGGGAAACAATACGGTCATGTTGCTGTGGGAAACAATACGGTCATGTTGCTGTGGGAAACAATACGGTCATGTTGCTGTGGGAAACAATACGGTCATGTTGCTGTGGGAAACAATACGGTCATGTTGCTGTGGGAAACAATACGGTCATGTTGCTGTGGGAAACAATATGGTCATGTTGCTGTGGGAAACAATACGGTCATGTTGCTGTGGGTAACGATACGGTCATGTTGCTGTGGGAAACAATACGGTCATGTTGCTGTGGGAAACAATACGGTCATGTTGCTGTGGGAAACAATATGGTCATGTTGCTGTGGGAAACAATACGGTCATGTTGCTGTGGGAAACAATACGGTCATGTTGCTGTGGGAAACAATACGGTCATGTTGCTGTGGGAAACAATACGGTCATGTTGCTGTGGGAAACAATACGGTCATGTTGCTGTGGGAAACAATACGGTCATGTTGCTGTGGGAAACAATATGGTCATGTTGCTGTGGGAAACAATACGGTCATGTTGCTGTGGGAAACGATACGGTCATATTGCTGTGGGAAACGATACGGTCATGTTGCTGTGGGAAACAATACGGTCATGTTGCTGTGGGTAACGATACGGTCATGTTGCTGTGGGTAACGATACGGTCATGTTGCTGTGGGTAACGATACGGTCATGTTGCTGTGGGTAACGATACGGTCATGTTGCTGTGGGTAACGATACGGTCATGTTGCTGTGGGAAACGATACGGTCATGTTGCTGTGGGAAACGATACGGTCATGTTGCTGTGGGAAACGATACGGTCATGTTGCTGTGGGTAACGATACGGTCATGTTGCTGTGGGAAACGATACGGTCATGTTGCTGTGGGAAACGATACGGTCATGTTGCTGTGGGAAACGATACGGTCATGTTGCTGTGGGTAACGATACGGTCATGTTGCTGTGGGTAACGATACGGTCATGTTGCTGTGGGAAACGATACGGTCATGTTGCTGTGGGAAACGATATGGTCATGTTGCTGTGGGAAACAATATGGTCATGTTGCTGTGGGAAACGATACGGTCATGTTGCTGTGGGAAACGATACGGTCATGTTGCTGTGGGTAACGATACGGTCATGTTGCTGTGGGAAACGATATGGTCATGTTGCTGTGGGAAACGATACGGTCATGTTGCTGTGGGAAACGATACGGTCATGTTGCTGTGGGAAACGATACGGTCATGTTGCTGTGGGAAACGATACGGTCATGTTGCTGTGGGTAACGATACGGTCATGTTGCTGTGGGAAACAATACGGTCATGTTGCTGTGGGAAACAATACGGTCATGTTGCTGTGGGAAACAATATGGTCATGTTGCTGTGGGAAACAATATGGTCATGTTGCTGTGGGAAACAATATGGTCATGTTGCTGTGGGAAACAATACGGTCATGTTGCTGTGGGTAACGATACGGTCATGTTGCTGTGGGAAACGATACGGTCATGTTGCTGTGGGAAACGATACGGTCATGTTGCTGTGGGAAACAATACGGTCATGTTGCTGTGGGTAACGATACGGTCATGTTGCTGTGGGAAACGATACGGTCATGTTGCTGTGGGTAACGATACGGTCATGTTGCTGTGGGTAACGATACGGTCATGTTGCTGTGGGAAACGATACGGTCATGTTGCTGTGGGAAACGATACGGTCATGTTGCTGTGGGAAACGATACGGTCATGTTGCTGTGGGAAACGATACGGTCATGTTGCTGTGGGAAACGATACGGTCATGTTGCTGTGGGAAACGATACGGTCATGTTGCTGTGGGAAACGATACGGTCATGTTGCTGTGGGAAACGATACGGTCATGTTGCTGTGGGTAACGATACGGTCATGTTGCTGTGGGTAACGATACGGTCATGTTGCTGTGGGAAACGATACGGTCATGTTGCTGTGGGAAACAATACGGTCATGTTGCTGTGGGAAACGATACGGTCATGTTGCTGTGGGTAACGATACGGTCATGTTGCTGCGGGAAACAATACGGTCATGTTGCTGTGGGAAACAATACGGTCATGTTGCTGTGGGAAACAATATGGTCATGTTGCTGTGGGAAACAATACGGTCATGTTGCTGTGGGAAACAATATGGTCATGTTGCTGTGGGAAACAATACGGTCATGTTGCTGTGGGAAACAATACGGTCATGTTGCTGTGGGAAACAATATGGTCATGTTGCTGTGGGAAACAATACGGTCATGTTGCTGTGGGAAACAATACGGTCATGTTGCTGTGGGTAACGATACGGTCATGTTGCTGTGGGTAACGATACGGTCATGTTGCTGTGGGAAACGATACGGTCATGTTGCTGTGGGAAACAATACGGTCATGTTGCTGTGGGAAACAATAAGGTCATGTTGCTGTGGGAATGGACAGCTCCGAAGTCTTCAAATTAATGGAGGGAATAAAAGACAAGCATTTGCCCTCCTCCAAGACTCCCCTAGTCCCTGCATGCATCCCAAATGGAACCCTATTCATTATATCAGGGTTTCCCATAGGGCTGTCCCCGACCAATCAATTGGTTGACACTTTTAAGTGTGTATTTTTCAATATATCGACACAACCTATGTTTTGAATGAAATCAACTATATGTAGGCTACTGAACTTGTCTGATGCTTTAAGTACTGCGATTTAAAAATGAAGACACATTACTGAAGAGGGAGCCAGAGATCAATATAGCCTAACCAGAAGAAAGAAAGAACTGTTCCTGACCCTCCTCCCCGCTGCTGCTGCTGGCCTTCACAGATTCTAAGCTCCTGAAGTTGCCAGTAAAAGGCTACACCAGCGGTCACCAACCTTTTCCATTTGGAGTGCCATGTTATCGTACCGTTCCCTACTGATCTGCCTGCTGAGGATTCCTCTACTGATGGTTTTCATATGCACATTTTCATGGAACAGTTTCATTTATAATAAAGTCTTCATGTCTCAAAATCAACGTCATGCAGTTCATCAAAATTCTTTCAAAATGAAAATTATACAAATCTAAAAATAACTTCTATTGACATTGCCAATATGTAAAAATAGCCTACATGAAGCCAACAAATAAAGAAAATATCCTGATTTAAAAAATATATATACAGTGGGGCAAAAAAGTATTTAGTCAGCCACCAATTGTGCAAGTTCTCCCACTTAAAAAGATGAGAGAGGCCTGTAATTTTCATCATAGGTACACTTCAACTATGACAGACAAAATGAGGGAAAAAAATCCTGAAAATCACATTGTAGGATTTTTAATGAATTTATTTGCAAATTATGGTGGAAAATAAGTATTTGGTCACCTACAAACAAGCAAGATTTCTGGCTCTCACAGACCTGTAACTTCTTCTTTAAGAGGCTCCTCTGTCCTCCACTCGTTACCTGTATTAATGGCACCTGTTTGAACTTATCAGTATAAAAGACACCTGTCCACAACCTCAAACAGTCACACTCCAAACTCCACTATGGCCAAGACCAAAGAGCTGTCAAAGGACACCAGAAACAAAATTGTAGACCTGCACCAGGCTGGGAAGACTGAATCTGCAATAGGTAAGCAGCTTGGTTTGAAGAAATCAACTGTGGGAGCAATTATTAGGAAATGGAAGACATACAAGACCACTGATAATCTCCCTCGATCTGGGGCTCGACGCAAGATCTCACCCCGTGGGGTCAAAATGATCACAAGAACGGTGAGCAAAAATCCCAGAACCACACGGGGGGACCTAGTGAATGACCTGCAGAGAGCTGGGACCAAAGTAACAAAGCCTACCATCAGTAACACACTACGCCGCCAGGGACTCAAATCCTGCAGTGCCAGACGTGTCCCCCTGCTTAAGCCAGTACATGTCCAGGCCCGTCTGAAGTTTGCTAGAGAGCATTTGGATGATCCAGAAGAAGATTGGGAGAATGTCATATGGTCAGATGAAACCAAAATATAACTTTTTGGTAAAAACTCAACTCGTTGTGTTTGGAGGACAAAAAATGCTGAGTTGCATCCAAAGAACACCATACCTACTGTGAAGCATGGGGGTGGAAACATCATGCTTTGGGGCTGTTTTTCTGCAAAGGGACCAGGACGACTGATCCGTGTAAAGGAAAGAATGAATGGGGCCATGTATCGTGAGATTTTGAGTGAAAACCTCCTTCCATCAGCAAGGGCATTGAAGATGAAACGTGGCTGGGTCTTTCAGCATGACAATGATCCCAAACACACCGCCCGGGCAACGAAGGAGTGGCTTCGTAAGAAGCATTTCAAGGTCCTGGAGTGGCCTAGCCAGTCTCCAGATCTCAACCCCATAGAAAATCTTTGGAGGGAGTTGAAAGTCTGTGTTGCCCAGCAACAGCCCCAAAACATCACTGCTCTAGAGGAGATCTGCATGGAGGAATGGGCCAAAATACCAGCAACAGTGTGTGAAAACCTTGTGAAGACTTACAGAAAACGTTTGACCTCTGTCATTGCCAACAAAGGGTATATAACAAAGTATTGAGAAACTTTTGTTATTGACCAAATACTTATTTTCCACCATAATTTGCAAATAAATTCATTAAAAATCCTACAATGTGATTTTCTGGATTTTTTTTTCTCATTTTGTCTGTCATAGTTGAAGTGTACCTATGATGAAAATTACAGGCCTCTCTCATATTCTTAAGTGGGAGAACTTGCACAATTGGTGGCTGACTAAATACTTTTTTGCCCCACTGTATATCCTTAAAATCACATTGGCTATGCATGGTCTGTTTGCAAGGAACTTGAAACTCTATGAACTTGGTCAAGGCCCAAAGCTCATGCTGGCAAACTTAAAGTATTCTGGGCCTTTAGAGTTTCTGCTCCAGTGAGCTCCGGACAGACACAGTTGTAGGCTATTTGCGCAAGAGAAGTAATATTTTAGTCAAATATTATATCTGTTTGGGCGGTCTGTTAGATCTTCTTGCGGTCAATTTGCAGTCTACAAATGATGTAATTATGTTCTGGCCCCCTGACCATATGTTCAAGAAAACATCTGCCCGCGACTGAATCTAGTTGATGATCCCTGCCCTATATAGTGCACTACATTTGACAGAGTACTATAGGAAATATGGTGCCATTTAGGAAACAGTCCCTATCTCTATCTACGCCAAGGCTTTGCATGTATTTAGCCGTGGCTCAGTCTTTCTAATGCCTGACTGTAATTGTTGTACGGGCATCTTGGCACTCCCTCGGCTCGCCAACCTGAATGCCAAGCCACTCGCTACCTGCAATTACCCTCCCACCCGCCCTCCCACACTAATGTTTGTCTGTTGTTTTATCTGTGGAGCGAGAGACACTTTTTTGCACAGTGCTTGAAGTGCTGGTTTATATGGGCCTGGCTGTGCCTTTATGAGTGCGTCCTAAATGACACCCTATTTCCTACATATAGTGCACTACTTTTGACCAGGGCCAAGGTCTGTATGCATGCTGTGGTGAGAGGGAGAGCTCTCACGTTTCATTAAGAGGGCATAATAATAAGCAATGAGTTAGTGGTGTACAGTACTTTGTGGTCCCGTGTAGCTCAGTTGTTAGAGCATGGCGCTTGCAACGCCAGGGTTGTGGGTTCGATTTCCACGGGGGACTAGTACATAAATGTATGCATTCAGTGCTGTAAGTCACTCTGGATAAGAGTGTCTGCTAAATGACTAAAATGTAAATAATCTTCTGTTTTAATTAATAGCAACAATAGCAATGTGTGAGTATAGTTGCAGTAAGTGTCTTATAAAGGGTGGGTGTGGATTTCAAACGTCTCTCTGTCTGCGGCTCCACCACTATAGCGGGGCTATTTTTATTACTTATGTAAGGGGGAAAGCCGTAGCTAGCTAAATGCTAGTTTGTTTGGGGACTAGCTTTAAGGTGTTTATATGTGCGAGGCAGAGAGTGGGAGAGAGGGACGTTAATCGTGTTTACCCCACCATGGTGAGTTCTGTGGCGGACTCGGTAGTTCAGCGAGGGCAGGGGGTACAGTCTTCCAATCTCTCAGCAAAACGATATACATGTTCACTACACAGACTCATTTAAAGCTAATTTAATGAGATGTGAGCTTCTCAACTTCCTGATTACATCTGAGAACATGGTGCCGGAGAGTATGTTATGGAGATCATAGAGCATGTGGGCTTCATAGGGGATACATGCGTCACCGCTACTGTTAGTGTGATGGCAAACCTCTTGGTTTTTTAATGAGAGGCCAAGGCTTAACCTTTGTATTCAAATGTTTTAACTGGAGGCTATGGGCTCTTCTCACTGGCTGGAAGAAGCAAGGGGATAATGAATTAAACATGTGGTGTTAGAGCGAAAGAGCACGCGAGCGAGGCCAGGTGTGTACTGAGAGCTGGGGGGGGGGGGGTCAAGGGTGTAAAATGAGTTGGGGAGTTGGGGTGAGGATGGGGTCATCATGGATTAGGTTATCATGGAGAGTCCTTATCTTGTGGGATGTGGCTGTCGTCTCAACACATCAGCCAGTGCTGAAGGGAGATGCATAGTGGGGACAGGATAATGGATATGTCCTGACGAGAGAGAGAGAGAGAGAGAGAGAGAGAGAGACAGAGAGAGAGACAGAGAGACAGAGACAGAGACAGAGAGAGAGAGAGAGAGAGAGAGAGACAGAGAGAGAGACAGAGAGAGAGACAGAGAGACAGAGACAGAGAGAGAGAGAGAGAGAGAGAGAGAGAGAGAGAGAGAGAGAGAGAGAGAGAGAGAGAGAGAGAGAGAGAGAGAGAGAGAGAGAGAGAGAGAGAGAGAGAGAGAGAGAGAGAGAGAGAGAGGTGTGTGAAAAGAATCTGAAATCATTATTAAGGTGGACTTGGACATAGACATTAAGTACTCAGAGAACTGCTAAGTACCACAGATAAGAATGAGTTATTTTCTGTCATGCCTAAAGTGCATGACAATGATGTTTGTAAAGAAAAGGGCAGATGTAAAGCTTGTTGAGAAACTTTAAGTCCACGGGGTATTCATATTGTACGTTTTTCCATTCCTCTTCATTCTTAGCCCTCTCTCTATGGTCTGTAATTATTGAGCTGCATACTTGACTGCAGTCAGAGATTAGTGAGTGACTCTGTCGTCTTTGAGTTGTGGGCTACTTCTTTCACCAGCCACCAGTGCTCAGGTTTATACGTTGTGGCTGTATGTTTATTTGCTGTTGACAAATCCAATTTCCCCTCGTGCGATTAATTAGTTTTAGATCAGATATACTTCATTGAATGTTATTCACAGAAATGTGCTTTGCGTACAGAAACGTCAAGTTTATTAATTTCAGTTCAGTGATGTGCTCATTCTCGCTCTTGCTCTCTCTCTCTCCCCCCTCTCTCTCCCTCCAGAGTGCCACTGAAAGTGGAGCAGGCAAACAACGCACGGGACGCCCTGGCCAAGGCTGTGTACAGCCGGCTGTTTGACCACGTGGTCACCAGGGTCAACCAGTGTTTCCCCTTCCATTCCTCTGCCAACTTCATCGGGGTTCTGGATATCGCAGGCTTCGGTCTGTACACCTTCTATGTGCCCTATGTACAGGGCTTTCTGAAAGTATTCATACCTCTTGACTTATTCCATATTTTGGTGTGTTACAGCCTGAATTCAACATTTATAAAACATTTAAATACATCTCACCCATCTACACTTAATACCCCATAATTGCGAAGTTTGTTTTTAGAAATTTTTGCAAATGTATTTAAAAAAGGTTGTCAGGAATATCTGATTTACGTAAGTATTCACACCCCTGAGTCAATACTTTGTTGAAGCACCTTTGCCTACGATTACAGCTGCGAGTCTTTCTGGGTAAGTCTCTAAGAGCTTTCCACACCTAGGTTGTGTAACATTTGCCCATTTTTCTTTTCAAAATTCTTCAAGCTCTGTCAGATTGGTTGTTGATCATTGCTAGACAACCATTTTCAGGTTTTGCCATAGATTCTCAAGCAAATTTAAGTCAAAACTGTAACTCGGCCACTCTGGAAAATTCAGTATTTTTGGTAAGCAACTCCAGTGTAGATTTGGCCTTGTTATTTCAGGTTATTGTTCTGCTGAAAGGGGAATTAATCTCAGAGTTTGTTGGAAAGTAGAGTGAACCAGGTTTTCCTCTAGGATTCCGTTTCTTTTTTATCCTGAAAAACTCCTCAGTCTTTAATGATTACAAGCAGTCCTTGACGATTACAAGCATACCCATAACAGGATGCAGCCACCACTATGCTTGAAAATATTCAGAGTGGTACTCTGTAATGTGTTGAATTGGATTTGCCCCAATTTGTATTCAGGACAGAAAGTGAATTGCTTTGGCACATACTTTTTAGCAGTATTACTTTAGTGCCTTAATGCAAATAGGATGCATGGAATATTTGTATTCTGTACATGCTTCCATCTTTCCTCTGTCAATTAGGTTAGTATTGTGGAGTAACTACAATGTTATTGATCCATCCTCAGTTTTCTCCTGTTACAGCCATTAAACTCTGTAACTGCTTTAAAGTCACCATTGGCCTCATGGTGAAGTCCCTGAGCTGTATCTTTCCTCTCTGGCAAGTTAGGAAGGACACCTGTATCTTTGTAGTGACTGGGTGTATTGATACACCATCCAAAGTGTAATTAACAACTTCACCATGCTCAAAGGGATATTCAGCTTTTTTGTCAGCTTTTTTTACCCGTCTACCAATAGTTGCTCTTCTTTGCAAGGCATTGGAAAACCTCCCTGGTATTTGTGGTTGAATCTGTGTTTGAAATGTTCTGCTCAACTGAGGGATCTTACAGATAATTGTATGTGTGGGGTACAGAGATGAGGCATTCATTCAAAAACTAGCTGCAAAAAACACTCAAACTGGACCGTTTTATCTCCATCTCTTCATTCAAAGACTCAATCATGGACACTTACTGACAGTTGTGGCTGCTTATCGAGATGTATTGTTCTCTCTACCTTCTTGTCCTTTGTGCTGTTGTCTGTGCCCAATAATGTTTGTACCATGTTTTGTGCTGCTACCATGTTGTTGTCAAGTTGTGTTGCTACCATGCATGCTGTGTTTTCATGTGTTGCTGCCATGCTATGTTATTGTCTTAGGTCCATGCAACTTATTATGTGACTTGTAACGCATATTTTAACTCTTGAACATATTTAGGCTTGCCATAACAAAGGGGTTGAATACTTATTGACTCAAGAAATTTCATCTTTTCATTTCTAAAAAGAAACAATTCCACTTTGACATTATGGGGGTATTGTGTGTAGGCCAGTGACACAGAATCTACATTCAATCCATTTTAAATTCAGGCTGTAACACGTGTAAAAAGTCAAGGGGTGTGAATACTTTCTGAAGGCACTGGGCATATGTGTTCTATGGATGTGATACACGATGCCACATGATATGATAGTAGTAGCACAATTTATTATCCCTCAGGGGGAAAATGGTTTTACAGCATAATTGTCCATAAAACAACTTCAACAACAACAGACATTTCCCCACGAGACAACATTATACAGAACATAACATGAACCACACATTGCATATAATTGCAAGAGTCCATTAGTCAGAGACAGTGGTGGTTTACGGCTAAAGTGCTTGGTTTTTTAATGTGTTTTCGTTTCCTGATGTCTCTCTTCCAGAGTACTTTGAGCACAACAGCTTTGAGCAGTTCTGCATCAACTACTGTAACGAGAAGCTGCAGCAGTTCTTCAACGAACGCATCCTGAAAGAGGTGAGTGCTTCTTCCAGGGTCTGTGTGTGTTCACCCCAATGTCCCTGCCTCCTTAACTGACATCCCAGTTGTCTAACCAGGGATCAACTTCAAGTTGTCTTTCTGCGATTCCTAGCATCTCCTCGCCTCCTTCTAAGCTATTTGAAGGGTATGTCCATGGGTCCCTCCCATCGGACCTTCTTCAATGCGTTTTGAGAAGGAGGCAAGAAGAGAGGATGCAAGAAATCGAGAAAAGATGAACTGAGAATGAGCCCAGGTGTTTGCAACAAGCAGAAGGAAACCTTGACATTTGGATTCAGTTATATTTGTCAGAGATGATGTTGCAAAATTCTGTGAACTTGGTTTTCCAGAAATCCTGTTTGGAGGATTCTGGATTTCCTGCTTATTCCTTCCTGATTTCAGGAATCCTCCAACCGGGATTTGGGGAAAACCAGGGAATTTATTGAACATTCCCGTAACTTTGCAACCCTAGTCAGAGACCTTGGTAAAGTAATGTGTTATTGCACAATGGATAGAAAAGCAACTCTTGACGGATTTATTTGAATACATTGGAGTCCTTGGCCTCATTATAGTAGAGAACTATCTTGTATAATAAACAATATTAAATTATATTCTGAATGTCATTCTGAAGGTCATTATAAATGTTTGTTATTGGAACTGTTCTGTTTCAAATTCTAGGAACAAGAGCTGTATCAGAAGGAGGGCCTTGGAGTGAACGAGGTCCGGTATGTTGACAATCAGGACTGCATAGGTTTGTCTAATCTTAATACCATTTCGTGCACATCATTTCAGAGGGTTAGCCTACGTACAGTATCCTCCACCTAGTTTCCAGTGTTTTCCCCCTGTTTTATCAATGTGTTGCCATTCCATGTTCTTCTGACTAGAGATCTGTCTCTGCGTGGGAAGCTGGAACAGCTGTTTTCTCTGAGAGAAGTTAAACTCTTGAACGGGGCCTGGCTCTTCGGAATGGGGCCTGGCTCTGCGGAATGGGGCCTGGCTCTGCGGAATGGGGCCTGGCTCGGCGGAATGGGGCCTGGCTCGGCGGAATGGGGACTGCCTCTGCGTAATGGGGTCTCTTCCTCCCCCAAAATGACTGTGCATTGCTGTGTATGAGAAATGATACACTGCTCAAAAAAATAAAGGGAACACTTAAACAACACAATGTAACTCCAAGTCAATCACACTTCTGTGAAATCAAACTGTCCACTTAGGAAGCAACACTGATTGACAATACATTTCAAATGCTGTTGTGCAAATGGAATAGACAAAAGGTGGAAATTATAGGCAATTAGCAAGACACCCCCAATAAAGGAGTGGTTCTGCAGGTGGTGACCACAGACCACTTCTCAGTTCCTATGCTTCCTGGCTGATGTTTTGGTCACTTTTGAATGCTGGCGGTGCTTTCACTCTAGTGGTAGCATGAGACGGAGTCTACAACCCACACAAGTGGCTCAGGTAGTGCAGCTCATCCAGGATGGCACATAAATGCGAGCTGTGGCAAGAAGGTTTGCTGTGTCTGTCAGCGTAGTGTCCAGAGCATGGAGGCGCTACCAGGAGACAGGCCAGTACATCAGGAGACGTGGAGGAGGCCGTAGGAGGGCAACAACCCAGCAGCAGGACCGCTACCTCCGCCTTTGTGCAAGGAGGAGCAGGTGGAGCACTGCCAGAGCCCTGCAAAATGACCTCCAGCAGGCCACAAATGTGCATGTGTCTGCTCAAACGGTCAGAAACAGACTCCATGAGGGTGGTATGAGGGCCCGACGTCCACAGGTGGGGGTTGTGCTTACAGCCCGACACCGTGCAGGACGTTTGGCATTTGCCAGAGAACACCAAGATTGGCAAATTCGCCACTGGCGCCCTGTGCTCTTCACAGATGAAAGCAGGTTCACACTGAGCACATGTGACAGAGTCTGGAGACGCCGTGGAGAACGTTCTGCTGCCTGCAACATCCTCCAGCATGACCGGTTTGGCGGTGGGTCAGTCATGGTGTGGGGTGGCATTTCTTTGGGGGGCCGCACAGCCCTCCATGTGCTCGCCAGAGGTAGCCTGACTGCCATTAGGTACCGAGATGAGATCCTCAGACCCCTTGTGAGACCATATTCTGGTGCGGTTGGCCCTGGGTTCCTCCTAATGCAAGACAATGCTAGACCTCATGTGGCTGGAGTGTGTCAGCAGTTCCTGCAAGAGGAAGGCATTGATGCTATGGACTGGCCCGCCCGTTCCCCAGACCTGAATCCAATTGAGCACATCTGGGACATCATGTCTCGCTCCATCCACCAACGCCACGTTGCACCACAGACTGTCCAGGAGTTGGCGGATGCTTTAGTCCAGGTCTGGGAGGAGATCCCTCAGGAGACCATCCCCCACCTCATCAGGAGCATGCCCAGGCGTTGTAGGGAGCTCATACAGGCACATGGAGGCCACACACACTACTGAGCCTCATTTTGACTTGTTTTAAGGACATTACATCAAAGTTGGATCAGCCTGTAGTGTGGTTTTCCACTTTAATTTTGAGTGTGACTCCAAATCCAGACCTCCATGGGTTGATAAATTTGATTTCCATTGATAATTTTTGTGTGATTTTGTTGTCAGCACATTCAACTATGTAAAGAAAAAAGTATTTAATAAGAATATTTCATTCATTCAGATCTAGGATGTGTTATTATAGTGTTCCCTTTATTTTTTTGAGCAGTGTATATCCTCCTGGATTGGCAGAGGAAAAAAGACTAAGGGACGGTCTATTGTAATTATACTGTAATAGGTCGCCTGTGGCGTTGCGGCGAGCAATCCCAAGAATATGCAGCTTTGAGCTTGTATGTGTCAAACACATTCTGTTTGAGCAACCCGTTGTTTAAACTAAGACACAAAAGAGGAAATAGGCAGTGAGAAGCTCCATTCTAGGGTTTCTTCTGGACCACTTTGGTGGTTGGCGTGGGCGTGGTCAAGGGCGCGGTCGCAGACTGAAAATCTTAGAGGCCGTCCTATTGGCCGCTGTTGCCATTTAAAGCTAACTTCCTGCAATTCTACACATTTAGTCATGGGTTGGAGATATTCTTTGAGCAGTTTTAAAGCTAATTTCCTGAAATTCTATACATCTTGCCATGGCTTATGCTATCTGAGTGACTCATACATTATATCAGAATCAAAGGGGACAAAAATACGCCTGAATGCATCATTGATTTAGGTGATTGTTCGTTCTTTAAGATTATTTTATGTAAAATTATATAGGTTTGAGTCGTTTAAGTTTACACTGAAAATATTTTTCCATCCCAATTTCTTTCTTTTTTACTGACTTTTCTATGCATAAAACACCTGCTCTCTCGCTCTCTCTCGCGCTCTCTCTCTAACCTATGGAAAGAGTGAGTCACTGCAGCTCTAACTATGGATGTGTCATTCAGTCATGTCTTAATGAGCCGTTGTTCTCTCGTGCAAAGTGGTCTGTGTAGGTCAAGGTCAGCCTATTCTGAACTGAAACATTTTCATTATTTTATTACACCTTAAATTGGTTTTTGGCAGGTACACCTCCCTTCCCTAGCGTAATTGGATATCTTACACCGTCAGTGGCCCTGGACTATACAAAGACTAAACCCCTAATGAAATATGTGAAGCAACAGGCTAGGATAGCTCTAAGGCTACACTGACTTATTGGATACAGTCAATTTGGGATCTCTTGACCCCTGACTCCTGACCGCTGTGTCTGTCTACAGACCTCGTGGAGGCCAAGCTGGTGGGCATCCTGGACATCCTGGATGAAGAGAACCGTCTACCTCAGCCCAGCGACCAGCACTTTGCAGAGACTGTACACAACAAACACAAGAACCACTTCCGACTGACCGTGAGTTCTTACTTTTAACCAGGATTCATGTCCTTTTTCTGTGTACTTATAGGTTGTGTGCGTTTTATTGTCCGTAATGTCAGTCATGGGTTTGTTAAGCCATTGGAATAAGTCTTGTTTCTGTGGGTGTATTTTTTTCACTTATTTAAAATGGATAGCGTGAAATGTGTTCCTCAGGTGCCACGGAAATCAAAGCTGCAAGTTCACAGGAATGTGAGGGATGACGAGGGATTCATCGTCAGACACTTTGCAGGAGCGGTGTGCTATGAGACGGTACATTTATGTTAACAAAATGACACATCAGGATGAAGGCTAGAAAACATCAACATTACACCTTTTTATATCATCAGACTTCGGTCTGTTTAAGTAATCCCCTATGTCCTTGTGGTAGGCCTATACTGCAGCATCTCCAACCAAACATTCTCCTCCTCTTTGAAACCTGCACAAAACCCAGCATGTGGAATTTTTTTTTTTTTTATCACAAGTTGCCCCACTTATCTTCCAACCAGAGTAGCATTTTTCTGAACTGGATGTGCTTCTGCATCTTCAAGGTTCTACATTTTCTCTGAATTGCAGACCAAGTTTGTGGAGAAGAACAATGATGCACTGCACATGTCCCTGGAGTGCCTGGTGAGTGAGTCTAAGGACCGGTTTATCCGGGAGCTCTTTGAGAACTCCAACAACACCAAGGACTCGAAACAGAAGGCCGGCAAGCTCAGCTTCATCAGCGTCGGCAACAAATTCAAGGTGAGGACGAATTTTAATCTACTACCTTTTACTTCCACACTTTATTAATGTGCTGCTCAACATGGTAGGTATCCCAAATGGGACCCTATTAAGTGTGCTACTTTTGACCAGGACCCATAGGGCATAGGGTGTCATTGATGCAGCCATGGAATACTGAGGGGGAATGTGTATAAATGTCGATTTTAAAGGTCCAGTCTACATGTTTTTATCTCAATATCAAATAATTTCTGGGTAAGAATTAAAGTACCTTACTGTGATGGGTTTTCAATTAAAATGGTCCAAAATAAACAAATAGCTTCTAAGCAAAGGGCAATTTCTCAAGAAATAATTTTGCTATGACTGTCTGGGAGTGGTCTGAGTGAAGAGTGTAATACTAGCTGTTATTGGCATGGAGGTTTGGAACCTTTTTTCTTATTGGTCTATTAATTTAATTAATTAATTTACCACCTGGTTGTGTCACCAGTATTATCATAATTTTCACAATTTACAGTATTATTACAACCTCATATATATATATATATATATATATATATATATATATATATATATATATATATATATATATATATATATATATATATATACTGTTTATATATACTGTTTATGAAACATAAGAAAATAAAGTTTTTGACTGCACTGGGCCTTTAACAGCCGTAGCAGGTGTGTTACGTTTATCTTGTTTTATATGCAAAACAGTAGCATCAAGGCTATTTTGTTACTTTATAGTCATAACCGTGATACTTTCTCACTCTATGCTGTGATCCTGTAAGAAGTGTTAAGATGCTGTGTCTGTTGTAAGTGAAATCAGAGGGGCGTTCAGGTGCTGCAATATTCATTCATGTTAATAAGCAGTTATTGTAAGCTATCATAGGTACTGCTAGACACAGTGGAGAAGAAGGAAAGTTGGAGTACAATAGTTCCAAAAAGTTACATACAATTTCAGAGGATTTGAATGCAGCTTATTTTTCAGGGCTGCATAATGTGTTTTGATTTAATCTTCCTCTGGTTTAGTTTCCACAGAGTTCATTTTGTTTCTACATTCTGTTAATGTGTTCTTCCTAATCTCTCTCCTTCCCACTGTTCCTCCTTCCAATCTGTCTCTCCATCCTTTCCCTATCCCCCATCACGCCTTGGTTTCTCAAATGACTGCCTCGCCTGGTTCACCAACTACTTCTCAGATAGAGTTCAATGTGTCAAATCGGAGGGCCTGTTGTCCGGACCTCTGGCAGTCTCTATGGGGGTGCCACAGGGTTCAATTCTCGGGCCGACTCTTTTCTCTGTATACATCAATGATGTCGCTCTTGCTGCTGGTGATTCTCTGATCCACCTCTATGCAGACGACACCATTCTGTATAATTCTGGCCCTTCTTTGGACACTGTGTTAACTAACCTCCAGACGAGCTTCAATGCCATACAACTCTCCTTCCGTGGCCTCCAACTGCTCTTAAATGCAAGTAAAACTAAATGCATGCTCTTCACCCGATCGCTGCCCGCACCTGCCCACCCGACTAGCATCACTACTCTGGACGGTTCTGACTTAGATTATGTGGACAACTACAAATACCTAGGTAAACTCTCCTTCCAGACTCACATTAAGCTTCTCCAATCCAAAATTACATCTAGAATCGGCTTCCTATTTCGCAACAAAGCATCCTTCACTCATGCTGCCAAACATACCCTCGTAAAACTGACTATCCTGCCGATCCTTGACTTCGGCGATGTAATTTACAAAATAGCCTCCAACACTCTACTCAGCAAATTGGATGCAGTCTATCACAGTGACATCCGTTTTGTCACCAAAGCCCCATATGCGACCACTGCAACCTGTAAGGCCCTTGCTTCATATTCATCGCCAAACCCACTGGCTCCAGGTCATCTATAAGTCTTTGCTAGGTAATGCCCCGCCTTATCTCAGCTCACTGGTCACCATAGCAGCACCCACCTGTAGCACGCGCTCCAGCAGGTATATCTCACTGGTCACCCCCAAAGCCAATTCCTCTTTGGCTGCCTTTCCTTCCAGTTCTCTGCTGCCAATGACTGGAACAAATTGCAAAAATCACTGAAGCTGGAGACTCATATCTCCCTCACTAACTTTAAGCACCAGCTGTCAGAGCAGCTCACAGATCACTGCACCTGTACATAGCCCATCTGTAAATAGCCCATCCAACTACCTCATCCCCATACTGTTATTATTTTTTTGCTCCTTTGCACCCCAGTAGCTCTACTTGCACATTCATATTTTGCACATCTATCACTCGTGTTTGAATTGATTCATTGTAATTATTTCGCCACTATGGCCCATTTATTGCCTTTCCTCCCTTAATTTACCTTATTTGCACACACTGTACATAGACTTTTTCTCTATTGTGTTATTGACTGCATGTTTGTTTATTCCATGTGTAACTCTGTGTTGTTGTTTGTGTCGCACTGCTTTGCTTTATTTTTGCCAGGTCGCAGTTGTAAATGATAACTTGTTCTCAACTAGCCTACCTGGTTGAATAAAGGTGAAATAAAATAAATAATAAAATCATAGCTGTGATTTAAAGTCTAAAAGGTGTGTAGAGAGAGGAAGAAATACAGACAGGAAAAGTAGATGCATATAGAGGTTCAAATCAGAATCAGTCAGGGTAGTAAGGTAACTTGTCCTGTTCCGTTGTGTGCTATGAATCCCACAATACATCAGTGAATAATGCAGGCAACACCCTGCTGTTCTCCAGCTAACTGCCTCCAGTTAGCCCCTTCCCTGTCCCCTACCTCCCCAGTCCTGTTTCTGTGCTGTCTCCCTGTTAATCGCCGTTTGTTTCCTGCAACACTTGCTAATGACATCTTGATGTCGGCAGCTTCCAATTCCAATCAATTGAGAAGTTATTCATATCATTATCAGGAGTGTAGTATGAAGAGTTTGCAACGTTGTGTAGTTTGCAGTGAGGGACCATAGCATATAGGATCAGAGAAATCTTCAATGACAGGATCAATGTCCACCGAGCAATTGTCCCTACAATCCCATTATCTTCTTATGATTCCATAATAAAATGATTACGATACTTATTGACCAGTGTACATGCCAGTTGGCAGTTGCACGATAGGACTGCCTGCCAGGCAGCTACTGTACATATTAAGCAGCTACTGTTAATAAGGTAGCTACTGTACATATTAAGCAGCTACTGTTAATAAGGTAGTTACTGTACATATTAAGCAGCTACTGTTAATAAGGTAGTTACTGTACATATTAAGCAGCTACTGTTAATAAGGTAGTTACTGTAGAAAGTGATATGCTGTAGATCATTAGGCTTAGAGCTTGACTAAGGCCTAATCAGTGATTCAGCGTTTTGTACCTGTCTGTTCTCAGAGTTACAAGGTGAGATAGAGAGCGTTATCAGCTGTTTATTTGAGATATCCTGCTGGGTTTATAAATATTAATGTCCCAGGGGTGGTCCCTAGAGCAGTCTGTCTGTTAAACACAACTCTCTGCAGATTAAGGTTGCAAAATGACGGTAACTTCCCAGGTTTTCAAGAAATGCCGGTATGGACAATTCCTGGACTTATTAGGGAATTCCAACTGGGATTTCTGGCAAACCGGGACATTTTGGGAAGGTTCCAGGGGTTTTGCCACCAGCTCTAGATCAGTGACAGAGGGGCCAACAAGCGGTTATCTGTCTGTCTGTCATCTCAGTTAGTTGGCTACCATGCATCCATCTGTCTGTCATCTCACAGTGTCCAGTTAGTTGGCTACCATGCATCCATCTGTCTGTCATCTCAGTGTCCAGTTAGTTGGCTACCATGCATCCATCTGTCTGTCATCTCAGTGTCCAGTTAGTTGGCTACCATGCATCCATCTGTCTGTCATCTCAGTGTCCAGTTAGTTGGCTACCATGCATCCATCTGTCTGTCATCTCAGTGTCCAGTTAGTTGGCTACCATGCATCCATCTGTCTGTCATCTCACAGTGTCCAGTTAGTTGGCTACCATGCATCCATCTGTCTGTCATCTCAGTGTCCAGTTAGTTGGCTACCATGCATCCATCTGTCTGTCATCTCAGTGTCCAGTTAGTTGGCTACCATGCATCCATCTGTCTGTCATCTCACAGTGTCCAGTTAGTTGGCTACCATGCATCCATCTGTCTGTCATCTCACAGTGTCCAGTTAGTTGGCTACCATGCATCCATCTGTCTGTCATCTCACAGTGTCCAGTTAGTTGGCTACCATGCATCCATCTGTCTGTCATCTCAGTGTCCAGTTAGTTGGCTACCATGCATCCATCTGTCTGTCATCTCAGTGTCCAGTTAGTTGGCTACCATGCATCCATCTGTCTGTCATCTCAGTGTCCAGTTAGTTGGCTACCATGCATCCATCTGTCTGTCATCTCACAGTGTCCAGTTAGTTGGCTACCATGCATCCATCTGTCTGTCCCTCTGTTCCTGTGGTCCTATCAGTGTTGTATTTAGACCTGTTTGCATGATACATTAAAACAAAATGTCTTTGTCTTTCGTTTCAATGCGCTTTAACCATGAACGTGTGTCTGTCGCGGCTGTACTGTTGCTTAAGTAGCTGTTGTTTTGAGTGTTGGACAGGAGCACTGGAGGCAGAGAGGGAGCAATTACCCTTTAATAAGCATGTGTTCATGCTGTGTTGGACTAGACAGGTCTGTGCATTTGGTCTGTATCACTGAACAAAGGTTTTCTTTTACCTCAACAGACCCAGCTGAACATTCTACTGGAGAAGCTTCGCAGCACGGTTAGTATTTACTACAGTGCTCAACAATTTACTACTTTACCCCACACATAGGGCATCTAACTTGAGTTGAGATCAGTTGTCATATAATATACACTCACCTCTGTATTTATTTTGACAGTTAAGATAACATGTGTACATGTGACTCTATGCTCCAGCATTATGGATCTGAGATGAAATGTTTTATATGTTGCATCAGTACAGAATGTCACCTTTTATTTGAGGGTATTTTCACACATATCTGCTTTATCGTTTAGAAATGAAACCATTTTATGTGTGTTGTCACACCATTTGAAGAAGTTTTCACTTCACTTATATTGTATTAAAGTAGTCAAAAGTTTAGTATTTGGTCTCATACTCTTAGCACGCAATGACTACATCAAACTTATGACTACAAACTTGTTTGATACATTTGTAGTTTGTTTTGGTTGTGTTTTAGATTGTTTTGCCCAATAAATTGTAAACTGCCCTGAGATTGTAAACTGTTATGGTCAAAACATATAGATTCAATGGTTGTGAAGATGGGGAGAGGTCTGTCCGTAATAAAGAGATGCTCTGATTTCTCACTCCACTAAGCAACTCCTGCAGGCTCTAGTTTTATCTTATCTTGATTATTGTCCAGTCATATGGTCAAGTGCTGCAAAGAAAGACCTAGTTAAGCTGCGTCTGGCCCAGAACAGAGCAGGACGTCTTGCTCTTCATTTTAATCAGAGGGCTAATATTAATACTATGCATGCCAGTCTATCTTGGCTAAGAGTTGAGGAAAGACGACTGCGTAATTTCTTGTTTTTATAAGAAACATTAATGAGTTGGAAATTCCAAATTGTTTGCATAGTCAATTTACACACAGCACTGACACACACACTTACCCAACCAGACATGCCACCAGGGGTCTTTTCACAGTGTCCAGGTCCAGAACAAATTCAAGGAAACGTACAGTATTATACAGAGCCATGAGTGCATGAAACTCCTTTCCATCTTATATAGCGCAAATTAACAGCAAACCTGGTTTAAAACATGTATAAAAATGAAGGCATCCCCAGTGGCGCAGCAGTCAAAGGCACTGCATCGCAGTGTTGCCGCGTCACTACACCCTGGGGTTTGATCCCAGGCTGTGTCATTACCGGCTGTGACCGGGAGTCCCATAGGGCAGCGCACAATTGGCCCAGCGTCGTCCGGGTTAGGGGAGAGTTTGGGGGGCTTTATATGGATCATTGCGCTCTAGCGACTCCTTGTGGTGGGCCAGGCGCCTGCAGACTGACTTTGGTTGTCAGTTGAACGGTGTTGGTACAGCTGGCTTCCGGGTTAAGTGAGCGGGTGTTAAGAACCTCTACAGGATCGGTGTCCCCCACACGGGATGGTTGAGCTAAAGTAGGCTAATGTGATTAGCATGAGGTTGTAAGTAACAAAAAAAAATCCCTGGACATAGACATATCTGATATGGGCAGAAAGCTTAAATTCTTGTTAATCTAACTGCACTGTCCAATTTACAGTAGCTATTACAGTGAAATAATACCATGCTATTGTTTGAGGAGAGTGCACAATTATGAACTTGAAAATGTATTAGGAAACCAATTAGGCACATTTGGGCAGTCTTGAACATATATGCCATGGTTCATTGGCTCAGTCTAAAATTGTACACATACACTGCTTCCATCCAGTGGTCAAAATCAAAATTGTGCCTGGGCAAGAGTAATACATTATGGCCTTTCTCTTGCGTTTCAAAGATGATGGTACGTCATTGTATTATATTTTACCAGATCTAATGTGTTATATTCTCCTACATTAATTTCACATTTCCACAAACTTCAAAGTGTTTCCTTTCAAATGGTATCAATAATATGCATATCCTTGCTTCAGGTCCTGAGCTACAGGCAGTTAGATTTGGGTATGTCATTTTAGGCGAAAATTGAAAATAAATGGTCGGATCCTTTTAAGAAGCGCGGTTGGCAGGTCATGTTTCGGAGGATGCATGACTCGACCTTCGCCTCTCCCGGACCCGTTGGGGAGTTGCAGCGATGAGACAAGATCATAATCACGAAAAAGGGGGGAAAATTACAAAAAAAAAGAAATGACCAATAATAAAGCAACACCTCACGGCAGAACACCTCTCCCCCAAGTGACGTGTGTATTTCTTTTTTATTTAATTTTTATTTAACTAGGCAAGTCAGTTAAGAACAAATTCTTATTTACAGTGACGGCCTACCAAAAGGCAAAAGGCCTGCTGCAGGGACGGGGGCCTGGGATTAAAAAAAAGATTTAAAAAATACAATATAAATATAGGACAAAACACACATCACAACAACAGAGACAACACTACATAAAGAGAGACATAAGACCACAACATAGCAAGGCAGCAACACATGACAACACAGCATGGTAGCAACACAACATGGTAGCAGCACAAAACATAGTACACACATTATTGGGCACAGTCAACAGCACAAAGGTCAAGAAGGTAGAGACAACAATACATCACACAAAGCAGCCACAACTGTCAGTAAGAGTGTTCATGATTGAGTCTTTGAATGAAGAAATAGAGATAAAACTGTCCAGTTTGAGTGTTTGTTGCAGCTCGTTCCAGTCGCTAGCTGCATCGAACTGAAAATAGGAGCGACCCAGGGATGTGTGTGCTTTGGGGACCTTTAACAGAATGTGACTGGCAGAACGGTTGTTGTATGTGGAGGATGAGGGCTGCAGTAGATATCTCAAATAGGGGGGGGAGTGAGGCCTAAGAGGGTTTTATAAATAAGCATCAACGAGTGGGTCTTGCGACGGGTATACAGAGATGACCAGTTTACAGAGGAGTATAGAGTGCATCTCGCCGCTTGAGAGCACCCTTACCTGCCGATCTATAAATGATGTTTCCGTAATCTAGCATGGGTAGCGTGGTTATTTGAATCAGGGTTAGTTTGGCAGCTGGGGTGAAAGAGGTGCGATTACGATAGACGAAACCAAGTCTAGATTTAACTTTAGCCTGCAACTTTGATATGTGCTGAGAGAAGGACAGTGCACCATCAAGCCATACTCCCAAGTACTTGTATGAGGTGACTACCTCAAGCTCTAAACCCTCAGAGGTAGTAATAACACCTGTGGGAGGAGGGGCATTCTTCTTACCAAACCACATGATCTTTTGTTTGGAGGTGTTCAGAACAAGGTTAAGGGTAGAGAAAGCTTGTTGGACACTAAGAAAGCTTTGTTGTAGAGAATTTAACACAAAATCCGGAAAGGGGCCAGCTGAGTATAAGACTGTATCGTTTGCATATATATGGATGAGAATGCTTCCTACTGCCTGAGCTATGTCGTTGATGTAAATTGAGAAGAACGTGGGGCCTAGGATTGAGCCTTGGGGTACTCCCTTGGTGACAGGCAGTGGCTGAGACAGTAGCTTTTCTGACTTTATACACTGCACTCTTTGAGAGCGATAGTTAGCAAACCAGGCCAAAGACCCCTCAGATACACCAATACTCCTTAGCCGGCCCACAAGAATGGAATGGTCTACCGTATCGAAAGCTTTGGCCAAGTCAATAAAAATAGCAGCACAGTATTGCTTAGAATCAAGGGCAACGGTGACATCATTGAGGACCTTTAAGGTTGCAGTGACACATCCATAACCTGAGCGGAAACCAGATTGCATACCCGAGAGAATACCATAGACATCAAGCCAGTCAGTTGAATATTGATACGTTTTTCCAACACTTTTGATAAACGGGGCAAAATAGAAATAGGCCTATAACAGTTAGGATCAGCTTGATCGCCCCCTTTAAATAGAGAACGAACTGTGGCTGCCTTCCAAGCAATGGGAACTTCCCCAGAAAGGAGAGACAGGCTTGGCGATGATAGGGGCAGCAACCTTAAAGAAGAAAGGGTCTAAATCATCTGACCCAGATGTTTTTTTAGGGTCAAGTTTCAGGAGCTCCTTTAGCACCTCGGACTCAGTGACTGCCTGCAGGGAGAAACTTTGTAGCGGGGCAGGGGAAAAAGAGGGAGAAGCATCAGGGATAGTCACATTAGAAGGGGTGGGAGATGAGGAAATGTTGGACGGGCAAGGAGGCATGGCTGAGTCAAATAGGAATCTTGACTTAATTAAGTGGTGATTAAAGCGCTCAGCCATGTGCTTCTTGTCAGTAACAACCACATCATCAACATTTAAGGACATGGGCAGCTGTGAGGTGGAGGAGGAGGGTTTATTCTCCAGGTCTTTAACCGTTTTCCAGAACTTCTTGGGGTTAGACCCACAGAGAGGGAACTGCTCCTTAAAGTAACTAACTTTGGCCTTCCGGATAGCCTGAGTGCACTTATTTCTCATTTGCCTGAACAATAGCCAGTCAGTTTGAGTATGCGTGTGCCGAGCCTTTCGCCAAATGCAATTCTTGCGGTGGAGTAACTCTGCAAGATCACGGTCGAACCAGGGGCTGAACCTGTTTTTTAATTCTCCTTTTCTTTGTGGGGGCGTGTTTGTTAACAATACCACTGAAAATATAAAAAAGAAGATCCAAGCGTCTTCGACAGAGGAGATCAAGCTGATTCTATACCATTTTACAGACATATATGTGTAACTAATAGATGCGTGCACACACACACTACATGTTAATGTTTTTAAATGTATATCAATTGTAGTCTTTTGTCTGTAATGTCTTTTTCGTTATGTGTCAGACCCCAGCAAGACTAGCCTTTTCCATTGGTGTTTTATTGTAAATAAGAATACAGTATGTTTCTAAACACTTCTACATTAATGTGAATGCTACCATGATTATGGATAATCCTGAATAAATCGTATATAATAAGTGAGAAAGTTACAGAGGAACAAAGATCATACCGCCCCAAAGCTGCTAACCTCTCACCATTACCAATAACGAGGTTAGCATTTTTTGTCCAAATAAATACGGAGGGGAGTGTAATTTTATCAATCTTCCAGTGAATATTTTTATTTTGTCAGTTCATAATGTTCAAGCCAATGTCCAACCAATTTAGATCTGGATCACCAAAGAGGTACTCTGTGGCCATCTTCAGTGTGGCTACTGTCAGGGCTAACAGCATGAAATTACATATAGAACACTTCAATTTAATAGGATATCTATGGCTAACAGCCTCTTCTCCCTCCCTCCCAGGGCTCCAGTTTCATCCGTTGTATCAAGCCCAATCTGAAGATGGTCAGCCACCAGTTTGAAGGGGCCCAGATCCTCTCTCAGTTGCAGTGCTCAGGTCAGTATATACAGTGCATTCGGGAAGTATTCAGACCTCTTGACTTTTTCCACATTCTGTTACATTACAGACTTATTCTAAAATTGATTTAAATTGTTTTTTTTCCCTCGTCAATGTACACATAATACCCCTTAATGACAAAGCAAAAACAGATTTGCAGATGTATAAACATTTTAAAAAAATATCATGTTTACATAAGTATTCAGACCCTTTACTCAGTACTTTGTTGAAGCACATTTGGCAGCAAATACAGCCTTGACACATTCAGAGACTTGTCCCAAAGCCACTCCAGTGTTGTCTTTGCTGTGCGCTTGGGGTCGTTGTCCTGTTGGAAGGTAAACCTTCACCCCAGTCTGAGGTTCTGAGCGCTCTGGAGCAGGTTTTTAATCAAGGATCTTTCTGTACTTTGCTTCGTTCATCTTTCCCTCGATCCTGACTCCCAGTCCCTTCTGCTGAAAAACATCCCTTCAACATGATGGTGCCACCACCGTGCTTCACCGTAGGGATGGTGCCAGGTTTTTTCCAGATGTGACGCTTGGCATTCAGGCCAAAGAGTTCAATCTTGGTTTCATCAGACCAGAGAATCTTGTTTCTCATGGTCTGAGTCCTTTTTAGGTACTTTTTGTCAAAGGCTATCGTGCTTTACTAAGTGGCTTCCGCCTGGCCACTCTACCATAACGGCCTGATTGGTGGAGTGCTGCAGAGATCGTTGTCCTTCTCCCATCTCCGCAGCGGAACTCTGGAGCTCTGTCAGAGTGACCATCGCGCTCTTGGTCACCTCCCTGACAAAGGCCCTTCTCCCCCGATTTCTGAGTTTGACCGGGTGGCCAGCTCTAGGAAGAGTCTTGGTGGTTCCAAACTTCTTCCATTTTAAGAATTATGGAGGCCACTGTGGGGACCTTCAACCTTCTTCTTGGGGACCTTCAATGCTGCAGAAATGTTTTAGTACACTTCCCCAGATCTGTGCGTCAACACAATCCTGTCTCGGAGCTCTACGGACAATTCCGTCAACCTCATGGCTTGTTTTTTGCTCTGACATGCTCTGTCAACTGTGGGACCTTACATAGACAGGTGTGTGCCTTTCCAAATCATGTCCAATCAGTTGAATTTACCACAGGTGGACTCCAATCAGGTTGTAGAAACATCTCATGGATGATCAATGGAAACAATATGCACCTGAGCTCAATTTCTCATAGCAATACTTATGTAAATCAGGTATTTCTGTTTTTTTTTGTTTTTTTTGCAAAAAAATAAAAATTTCATTTTGGGGTATTGTGTGTAGTTTGATGAGGAACATTTTAGAATAAGGCTGTAACGTAACAAATTGTGGAAAAAGTCAAGGTCTGAATACTTTCCGAATGCACTGAAGGCCTAAAGAAAGGGGCCGTAGTTAGTGCTGAGCGATTCCGTTTTGATTAGATTATAATGAAATAATTACAGTTTTCGGTTTTGACTTGTTTTTGTTTTTACATGAAATGCACTATGCATTATGTGGGTTGAATGCTGTAACACAGACAAAAACTAATACAAGTCCCATCATGGTGTTGACGGCCCATTGCACTTAACCATCATTTATTTACATTACTTTACTTTGATAAAATATTTTAGTTGTGTATATAAACATTTTTTTTAATGACTTTATTATTTAATTCTAAGTCACCATCTCATCTGTATAGAGCTGCTGCCTATGCTGTCTGACAAAATCACTATTTTAGTAGTTCTACAAAGTAAATAAGGCACACTTTTATGACTGCTGAATACCAACTATCAATCACTTACATCATCTATTTTCAATTAGAGATGCCTCGCGAAGCAAATTCTCTCTACAGTGGCTTGCGAAAGTATTCACCCCCCTTGACATTTTTCCAGTTTTGTTGCCTTACAACCTGGAATTAAAATGGATTTTGGGGGGGGGATTTGTATCATTTGATTTAGACAACATGCCTACTACTTTGAAGATGCAAATATTTTTTTGGTGGAACAAACAAGAAATAAGACAAAACAACTGAATCCTTGAGCGTGCATAACTATTCACCCGCCCAAGTCAACTTTGTTGAGCCACCTTTTGCAGTAATTACAAGAATGTCTCTTGGGGTATGTCTCTATAAGCTTGGCACATCTAGCCACTGGGATTTTTGCCCATTCTTCAAGGCAAAACTGCTCCAGCTCCTTCAAGTTGGATGGGTTCCGCTGGTGTACAGCAATTTTTAAGTCATACCACAGATTCTCAATTGGGTTGAGGTCTGGGCTTTGACTAGGCCATTCCAAGACATTTAAATGTTTCCCCTTAAGCCACTCGAGTGTTGCTTTAGCAGTATGCTTACGGTCATTGTCGTGCTGGAAGGTGAATCTCGGTCCCAGTCTCAAATCTCTGGAAGACTGAAACAGATTTCCCTCAAGAATTTCCCTGTATTTAGCTCCTTCCATCATTCCTTCAATTCTGACCAGTTTCTCGGACCCTGCCGATGGAAAAACATCCCCACAGCATGATGCTGCCACCACCATGCTTCACTGTGTGGATGGGGTTCTCGGGGTGATGAGAGGTATTGGGTTTGCGCCAGACATAGCGTTTTCCTTGATGGCCAAAAAGCTCAATTTTAGTCTCATCTGACCAGAGTACCTTCTTCCATATGCTTTGGGAGTCTCCCACATGCCTTTTGGTGAACACCGAACGTGTTTGCTTATTTTTTTTCTTTAAGCAATGGCTTTTCTCTGGCCACTCTTCCATAAAGCCCAGCTCTGTGGAGTGTACAGCTTAAAGTGGTCCTATGGACAGCTACTCCAATCTCTGCTGTGGAGCTTTGCAGCTCTTTCAGGGTTATCTTTGGTCTCTTTGTTGCCTCTGATTAATGCCCTTCTTGCCTGGTCCTTGAGTTTTGGTGGGCGGCCCTCTCTTGGCAGGTTAGTTGTGGTGCCATATTCTTTCCATTTTGAAGTTGATGGAAAGAGTCAATATTTGCAATGTTGACCCTTCTTTTTCAAGACCTCTGAAATCCGCCCTGGCATGCTGTCAATTAACTTCTGGGCCACATCCTGACTGATGGCAGCCCATTCTTGCATAATCAATGCTTGGAGTTTGTCAGAATTTGTGGGTTTTTGTTTGTACACCCGCAACTTGAGGATTGACCACAAGTTCTCAATGGGATTAAGGGCTGGGGAGTTTCCTGGCCATGGACCCAAAATATCGATGTTTTGTTCCCTGAGCCACTTAGTTATCACTTTTGCCTTATGGCAAGGTGCTCCATCATGCTGGAAAAGGCAATGTTCGTCACCAAACTGTTCCTGGATGGTTGGGAGAAGTTGCTCTTGGAGGATGTGTTGGTACCATTCTTTATTCATGGCTGTGTTCTTAGACAAAATTGTGCGTGAGCCCACTCACTTGGCTGAGAAGCAACCCCACACATGAATAGTCTCAGGATGCTTTACTGTTGGCATGACACAGGACTGATGGTAGCACTCACCTTGTCTTCTCCGGACAAGCTTTTTTCCGGATACCCCAAACAATCGGAAAGGGGATTCATCAGAGAAAATGACTTTACCCCAGTCCTCAGCAGTCCAATCCCTGTACCTTTTGCTGAATATCAGTCTGTCCCTGATGTTTTTCCTGGAGAGAAGTGGCTTCTTTGCTGCTCTTCTTGACACCAGGCCATCCTCCAAAAGTCTTCCCCTCACTGTGCGTGCAGATGCACTCACACCTGCCTGATGCCATTCTTGAGCAAGCTCTGTACTGGTGGTGCCCCGATCCCGCAGCTGAATCAACTTTAGGAGACGGTCATGGCGCTTGCTGGACTTTCTTGGGTGCCCTGAAGCCTTCTTCACAACAATTGAACCGCTCTCCTTGAAGTTCTTGATGATCCGATAAATGGTTGATTTAGGTGCAATCTTACTGGCAGCAATATCCTTGCCTGTGAAGCCCTTTTTGTGCAAAGCAATGATGACGGCACGTGTTTCCTTGCATGTAACCACGGTTGACAGAGGAGGAACAATGATTCCAAGCACCACCCTCCTTTTGAAGCTTCCAGTCTGTTATTCAAACTCAATCAGCATGACAGAGTGATCTCCAGCCTTGTCCTCGTCAACACTCACACCTGTGTTAACGAGAGAATCACAGACATGATGTTAGCTGGTCCTTTTGTGGCAGGGCTGAAATGCAGTGGAAATGTTTTTGGGGGATTCAGTTCATTTGCATGGCAAGGAGGGACTTTGCAATTAAATTGCAATTCATCTGATCACTCTTCATAACATTCTGGAGTATATGCAAATTGCCATCATACAAACTGAGGCAGCAGACTTTGAAGGTTAATATTTATGTCATTCTCAAAACTTTTGGCCACGACAGTATGTCCATTAAATGAAATACAAAAAAAATACATTTAAATTACAGGTTGTAATGCAACAAAATAGGGAAAACGCCAAGGGGGATGAATACTTTTGCAAGGCACTGTATCCCTCTCCATCACACATTCTTCTCTCTTCTCTCAGTGTCTGCCCCACACTAACCTAATGTAGCAAGCCAAAAGAAACACACAGACCGGACAAGTAGGAGCGCAATGGACTATGGTCATTTTAGTTCATGACCATATTTTCTGCACTAAACTATGTAGAATATTGGCCTGTTGGAAACTGCAACTCCCTACTACATCGCACTGTTTGGGCTTGATCTGATTTATCTCAAGAGAAACTGTGCAATGTGTGCATTGAATTAACTTCTTACGCCTGAAATCCCGTTAACCGGATCAATTTGACAACAGCCAGTGAAAGTGCAGGGCGCCAAATTCAAACAACAGAAGTCTCATAATAATAATTAAAATTCCTCAAACATATAAGTATTATACACCATTTTAAAGATAAGCTTGTTGTTCATCCCACCACAGTGTCCGATTTCAAAAAGGCTTTACGACGAAAGCGTACCATGTGATTATGTTAGGTCAGTGCCTAGTCACATAAAAACACAGCCATTTTTCCAGCCAAAGACAGGAGTCACAAAAAGCAGAAATAGAGATAAAATTAATCACTAACCTTTGATGATCTTCGTCAGATGGCACGCATAGGACTTCATGTTACACAATACATGTATGTTTTGTTCGATAAAGTTCATATTTATATCCAAATATCTCAGTTTACATTGGTGCGTTATGTTCAGTAATGTTTTGCTTCCAAAACATCTGGTGATTTTACAGAGAGTCACATCAATTTACAGAAATACTCATCATAAATGTTGATGAAAATACAAGTGTTATGCATGGAATTAAAGATATACTTCTCCTTAATGCAACCGTTGTGTCAGATTTCAAAAAGCTTTACAGAGAAAACACACCATGGAATAATCTGAGTACAGCGCTCAGACCAAAACAAGCCATACAGATACCCGCCATGTTGTGGAGTCAACAGAAGTCAGAAATAGCATTATAAATATTCACTTACCTTTGATGATCTTCATCGGAATGCACTACCAGGAATCCCAGTTCCACAATAAATGTTTGTCTTGTTCAATAAAGTCCATCATTTACGTCCAAATACCTCCTTTTTGTTTGCGCGTTTAGTTCACAAATCCAAATTCACAAGGCGTGAGCACTAGGTCCAGACGAAAAGTTAAAACAGTTCCATTACAGTTCGTATAAACATGTCAAACGATGTATATAATCAATCTTTATGTTTTTATCATAAATCTTCAATAATGTTCCAACCAGACAATTCCTTTGTCTTTAGAAATGAAAGGGAACGCAGCTCGCTCTCACGGCTGCGCGCGTGACTTAACTCATGGCATTCTGCCAGACCCCTTTGTCAAACAGCTCTTATTCGCTCCCCCTTCATAGTAGAAGCCTGAAGACTGTTGACATCTAGTGGAAGTCATAGGAAGTGCAATCGGACCAAATTTACACTATCTTGGATAGCCAAAGACTCGAAAACCTACCAACCTCAGATTTCCCACTTCCTGGTTGGATTTTTTCTCAGGTTTTTGCCTGCCATATGAGTACTGTTATACTCACAGACATCATTCAAACAGTTTTAGAAACTTCAGAGTGTTTTCTATCCAAATCTATTAATAATATGCATATCTTAGCTTCTGGGCCTGAGTAGCAGGCAGTTTACTCTGGGCACCTTATTCATCCAAGCTACCCAGCCATAAGAAGTTAACATAAAAAACTAAATGGAATTAAAATAATTTAACCGAGATTGGTCAATTAGTTGTTTAACAAACAGAAATGTTGGTTAATGCTCAGCACTACCTTTGATTAGAGCTAAGCATTAACCGACATTTTTGTTTGTTAAACAACTAATTGACCAATGTCGGTTAAATTATTTTAATTCCATTTTGTTTTTTATAAAGGGTAAAGGGTGTAATTTGGGATACACTGTCGCTCTACATTGGTGGTGGATAAGGTCAAGTTTCACCACCTTACTATGCAAAGCGCTTTGAGTGTCTGGAAAATGCTAATCCAGTAAATTATTCATATGTTTATAAATGAATTACACACAGCGACACAGGGAGAAATGACTGTGGAGATGTGGGGTTTTAATCTGCCCACGCCAATACTGCAGTTATTACAAAACCATCTTGTCGCCAATACTGCAGTTATTACAAAACCATCTTGTCGCCAATACTGCAGTTATTACAAAACCATCTTGTCGCCAATACTGCAGTTATTACAAAACCATCTTGTCGCCAATACTGCAGTTATTACAAAACCATCTTGTCGCCAATACTGCAGTTATTACAAAACCATCTTGTCGCCAATACTGCAGTTATTACAAAACCATCTTGTCGCCAATACTGCAGTTATTACAAAACCATCTTGTCGCCAATACTGCAGTTATTACAAAACCATCTTGTCGCCAATACTGCAGTTATTACAAAACCATCTTGTCGCCAATACTGCAGTTATTACAAAACCATCTTGTCGCCAATACTGCAGTTATTACAAAACCATCTTGTCGCCAATACTGCAGTTATTACAAAACCATCTTGTCGCCAATACTGCAGTTATTACAAAACCATCTTGTCGCCAATACTGCAGTTATTACAAAACCATCTTGTCGCCAATACTGCAGTTATTACAAAACCATCTTGTCGCCAATACTGCAGTTATTACAAAACCATCTTGTCGCCAATACTGCAGTTATTACAAAACCATCTTGTCGCCAATACTGCAGTTATTACAAAACCATCTTGTCGCCAATACTGCAGTTATTACAAAACCATCTTGTCGCTGCGGAACAAAAACGATCAAATGCAAAATGACCAGAGTGATTTACATACATTTACTGAGAACTCACAGCTCTTTTCTCTCCACAAATTGGCACACAATTACAGTCGGAGGAGAGATACTGTGTAGCATCTGAGTATCTGCTTGCTGTTCTTCTTGACTGTTTTCTGAACATTTCTCTTTCTCAGACCTTCAAACTAAAGGCTGCGACGCTAATTTAATTTCCCATTCTCCTGTTCAATTTGCATATTAAATTTGACTCGCTTTTCTTCTGTATCCTTGGAGATGCCTGCATTTTTCATCTACACTCATGAGTGGTGGCTCAGAGACATGGAAAGACTGTGTTGCTCCATCTCTCTGAGCTTAAGATCAAATTATGCATCAACTATATTGGGTGGGGGGTGGACGAGTCAGCAGAAGTTAGTTTGATGTATTTGGAAGAAACAGGGGAAGTAGTCGTGCATAAACAGTCATAGAGAAATGTGTCTTCAAGTTGACCACTGGCTGTGCAGAAAATACATTATTGAGTTGTCTCTTTGGACTGGGATGACCCGGTCTGTCTCCATGTGAGAGAAAGTCAGTTGACAAAAGGCCCCTTAACGGCAGGTAGACTAACGCTTCCTGGGGAAGACCTGATTGGTCAAAATGTGTTGCAGCATTCGACCTGCTTTAATATAGTAGGATGATCTGCTCCTACCTGTATATATTTTTGTGACTAGTTCACTAAAGTGTGTCTGTAGGAATGGTGTCCGTGCTGGACCTGATGCAGGGAGGCTTCCCCTCCAGAGCGCCATTCCATGAGCTCTACAACATGTACAAGCAGTACATGCCTGCCAAGCTGACTCGCCTGGACCCAAGACTCTTCTGCAAGGTCAGTGCCCCATGGACCACTCACACACACACACTGGCCCTGCTCTGGGCTCATCCTCTTATCACTGTACCATCCAATACACTACAAAGCCAGTTTGTCATGTTCATATGACATGTATTGACAATGACATGTTTGTTTGTGCTGCAGGCTTTATTCAAAGCGCTGGGACTCAACGAGAATGATTACAAGTTTGGGCTGACCAGAGTGTTCTTCAGACCTGGGAAGGTGATACCTTCATGAAATATATCTCTGTTATGCTCTGTTGCTCTGCACTGGCTCTCAGCATTACAATGTTCCCCTGACTGAATGGACTTCAAAGGAATCCGCATCTGGCTGCGAGCGAGGGGAGCTCTGCAGGGGAAAGGGATTTAGATAATAAACCATGTAGAGCTAACACATGGGGTATTCATTTATGTAACAGATAAGTTATTCAATTATGTTAAATGTGCGGTTTGGAGGCCTATTATAAACATGTCTGTTGTGGCTTAATTGGACTATGTCAGAGGTGATCGCTGTGTGGGGCAGGTGTAACTTTGATTTTGTAGCTGAGTAGTTTTGTGCTTATGAATACATTAATATACTATCCTCTGTTGACCACGACAAGACAGGTACTTTGCTGCTGTTATTGTAATCTCCGTTTTCACCTTCCCTGAGGGAACATCAGCATACTGATGGCTGTTTTAGTGTCTATGGCTGCTCTATGTTCTCTCTCTCTCCATCCTTCTCTCTCATCCCTCCACTCTTCTCTCACCTCTCTCTCATCTCTCTCCCCATTCTCCTCTCTCATCCCTCCATTTTCTCTCATCTCTCTCTCCATTCCTGTATCTCATCTCTCTCTCCATTCCTGTATCTCATCTCTCTCCATTCCTGTATCTCAACTCTCCATCCCTCTCTCATTTCTCCATTCTACTCTCTTCATCCTTCTCTTTGGTCCCTCTCCTCATTATTTTCTCTCATTTCTCCATCACTCTTTCATCCCTTCTTTCTCCATCCATCCTCCCCTCAGTTTAAGGAGTTTGATCAGATCATGAAGTCGGACCCAGACCACCTGGCGGAGCTGGTGAAGAAGGTCAACCAGTGGCTCATCTGCAGCCGCTGGAAGAAGGTCCAGTGGTGTTCCCTCTCTGTCATCAAACGTGAGTAACATCCTGCTACCTTCCACATCATTATACACCAGGGCCCGTATTCACAAAGCGTCTGAGTAGGATTGCTGATCTAGTGTCAGTTTTCCCATTTAGGTCATAATGAATAAATTATATAGACAGGGGGGACCTGATCCTAGATCAGCACTCCTACCCTGAGATTCTTTGTGAACACGAGCCCTGTCATGTTCTAGAAGACAAATAGTTTAAAGTGATGGCACTAATTGCCCCGATCCAATTCTGATCATAAAACGCTAACTAACTGGCTCTGGCCATCTGTTTTGTGTGGAGATATCCTCTGATATATTCAGACTGCCTCATTAAACTCTGAAATCAGTCATTGTGAACATCTTCATCCTGGACCAAGATATAGCTTTTTCCTCCATTACTCTAGTGTGCTGTGTGCCCTGTTGGCAGACAGTTCACCTCGGCCTGTTACCCTCCAGATATGATCTATTACCTGCCCAGTATACACCTCCAATCTTAGAGGGCCTGTGTCCCTAATGGTATCCTATTCCCGACATAGTGTACTCCTTTCACTATGCACTTTTGAAGTAGTGCACTGTATAGGAAATAGGGTGCCATTTGGGTCACAGACACTCACTGAGGCAACATTTCCATACCGTCTGCTCTCTCTGTGTGAATTACCACCACGGCTGTGGAGTTACTGTGCCAGTCCCTGCAAGTCTGTGAGTGTCTGGGCTGTCAGTCTCATTGTCTCTCGGTCTCTCTCTCTCCCACAGTGAGGAATAAGATACTGTACCGTGCCAGTGCCTGCATCAAGATGCAGAAGACGGTGCGCATGTGGCTGTGCAGGAGGAAGCACAAGCCGCGGTAGGTGTCCTCTTATCCCTCCTCTCCCTCCCTCCCTTCTCGTTATACAGCACTTTCACAGCTCAGCGGTGCCAGGCTGCTTAGCACATCATGGCTGCATCGCCACGGAGACAGTCTCATTGGTACCGGCTGGTATACCGCATGACTCTGTCTTATTACCTCTGTAAAGCTCCAGGAGATCTGTAGTGATAAACAACAGAGCCTTGTGGGCAATGGGAGAGGGGTATCATGTGTCTCTGTAATGTTTCAAGTTTAAACGCAAGTGACTAAGTGTGTGTGTGTGTGCGTGTGTTGGGGTACAGGATCGATGGGCTGGTGAAGGTGCGTAACCTGAAGAACAGGATGGATAAGTTCAACGAGGTGATCGCCGGCCTGAAGGAGGGGAAGCAGGAGATGAGCACGCAGATTCAGGGGCTGGACGATGCCATCAACACAACCATGCTCAAAATCAAGGTGTGAGAATACTGCCAGCCTTCCATTCTGCAACCTCTCCTAGTTCTATGCTCCTAAATCAAACTTCTATACAATCCCTTTTTTCCTCTTGTCTGACTTCTATGAGTACAAAAAGTATATTTCGTCAAGATAGTTTGGTGAAACACTTTATTTCATTATTTCTCCACGTTCAACATTGTTTTCTGAATGTCAATACGCCAGCATGTGTATAGAATCAAAGTGTATGACATGGGCGATGACATGTCGTGCTCTCTTCTCCCCTCCATATTTAATAATTAATTAGTTTTCCAAATTCAACATTGTTTTCTAAATGTCAATACGCCAGTGTGCGTGTAGAATCCTCTCAATGTCAAAGACATAAGATGTGTCTCAAACAGCACCCTATTCCCCATATAATGCACTACTTTTAACCAGGGCCCATCAAAAGAAGTGCACTATAATAGGGCGCTACTTGGGACACATCTTATGTCTTTGACATTGAGAGGATTCTACACGCACACTGGCGTATTGACATTCAGAAAACAATGTTGAATTTATCCCAGGGTGAAATATTTAGTGATGGTTGATGGAGGGAATCTTTACCTAATAGGAGGCTTCAGCCAGCCAGATGGTGTGTAATTACGTCTGGTTTAGTCAAACTATGGATTTTGGGGAACCTCTGGGGTACTAAGCATTTTAAATGAGGGTCGCTTTGACTCCCTTGAGTGATTTTTCTAATTTTCTCTCAAGATTCAGGGTTTGTCATTTATTTACCGAACCTGATGATGTTTTGGCAGTGGTACTGTATATCTGGATCTGGCCCTCTCTCTCTACCCGATGGCATTGTGGCTTATTTAGAAGCTAGGAGATATTTTTTTAATCGTTGTGGATGGCGGCTGGATTTAATAGGATGCCTTAGGCCACAGGTTATGTTCTGCATTTTGAGATGATATGCATCTTGTCTCGGAGCGCCATGTATATTACCTTTTGCATTTTTATGGCCCTGCTTATGCTAGTAGCCTATTAATTATCTATAAAAAAGCCAGGTAAACATTTAGTTATTTTGCATACAACTTATTTGCTAGCCTTTAAAGGTGACACTATTATAGGGAGTAGAGGGCCTTTAGAGAGCGGAGAGTAGCGGGCCTTTAGAGAGCGGAGAGTAGCGGGCCTTTAGAGAGCGGAGAGTAGCGGGCCTTTAGAGAGCGGAGAGTAGCGGGCCTTTAGAGAGCGGAGAGTAGCGGGCCTTTAGAGAGCGGAGAGTAGCGGGCCTTTAGAGAGCGGAGAGTAGCGGGCCTTTAGAGAGCGGAGAGTAGCGGGCCTTTAGAGAGCGGAGAGTAGCGGGCCTTTAGAGAGCGGAGAGTAGCGGGCCTTTAGAGAGCGGAGAGTAGCGGGCCTTTAGAGAGCGGAGAGTAGCGGGCCTTTAGAGAGCGGAGAGTAGCGGGCCTTTAGAGAGCGGAGAGTAGCGGGCCTTTAGAGAGCGGAGAGTAGCGGGCCTTTAGAGAGCGGAGAGTAGCGGGCCTTTAGAGAGCGGAGAGTAGCGGGCCTTTAGAGAGCGGAGAGTAGCGGGCCTTTAGAGAGCGGAGAGTAGCGGGCCTTTAGAGAGCGGAGAGTAGCGGGCCTTTAGAGAGCGGAGAGTAGCGGGCCTTTAGAGAGCGGAGAGTAGCGGGCCTTTAGAGAGCGGAGAGTAGCGGGCCTTTAAGTTGGAACTAAGTGTGAGTTCAGAGTCAGATGTGCTACATAAGAAATACTTGTCATATGCCATTTAGCAGACACTTTTATCCAAAGCGTCTTACAACGGTGAGTGCATACATTTTCTTATGGGTGTCCCCAGCGGAAATCGAACCAATGACCATAGCGTTGCAAAGCCATTCACTACCGACTAAGCCACACAAGCTACCGTTAAGTGCTTGCTAAGTGTGAGTTCAGAGTCTGATATGGTAGACAAAATGTAATTGAACGTCTGTTTGTTTGTGTTCTGAAAACAGATCGTGCACCATGTCCTGGGGAGATGTTAGAACACATCAGACTCAGAATAAGGCATTCTGATAAAAGGTTCATTTGACCTCAGATGCATATGAATATTCATCTGCAGAAGAGTGTGTTGCTGTAACACATTTGCCTCTAATTCGATCCTATGCCACTGTCTGTGTGGAAGCTCTGTAGATCACAAATGTAGGGTGATGCTCAGCAGTCACAAATGTGGGGTTCTGATTGGGATGAATGTGTGAGTGCTCAGGTTAGGAGATGGCAGCAAACAGAAATAGGAACTTCCTGGACCATCAAGACCAATAAGGTGAGGCGGCGTGTGTCTTTATGTTCCAGGAAGGCATTTGTTTGTATTTCTGTTTGCCGCAAGTAGACACTTGCTGAATCCCAAACCAGTCCCTTCCCCTCGCCCCTTGGCTCTCTATTTACAGTACATTCACGCAAGCCACTTCCATATGCACAATTGTCCCAAATTATTGAGTGTGTAGGGGCTAATTAGACCCTTTAATAGCCACTTCGACCGAGCCAGCAAGGATGCTGGCTCCAGAGTGAGGTGCTAGCCCAACGTATGTTTGGAGTTTGTGCAATTTCACACAAAAGAATGGAGAGGCGTGCCTAATTATATACAACATGCATTTGTTTGTGTTTGATTTAGGGGCTTGACACATATAACGAATGAAATACAAAATAAATACGAAATAAATGAACTGTTGGTCTTTGCTTAGTCTTTATTGAATGAATGAAGCCAGCCCGGGGTTTTGGCTGCAGCCTTTTTGAAGGGATTCTACTCTCCTCTCCCCTCAGACCACAGCAATGACCCGCATTGACATGGACCATGAGTACCAGGCCCTGGTCACCAGGTCAGAGGAGCTGCTGACGGCCATGCAGAACAAGAAGAAAGAGGAGGAGGAGAAGGAGCGACTGAAGAAGATCCAGGAGGAGATGGCGAGAGAGAAGAAGAGGAGGGAAGAGGAGGAGCAGCGCCGCAAGCAGGACAAAGAGGACAGGCGTCTGTGAGTTGGGGAGATGAAGATTGAGAGCCGAGGTGCTCCGACACATTAGTCATGCCTCGTGTCCTGACCCTCTTTTATTGGTGTATGTAAAACCTGTAAGACCAACCGATGGTCCATTATCCATCACAAGTCACTAGCTCCTAATTTAATATTTTACACTCGTGGGAATTGACCTATATGGATAGGGCTAAATTAAATTTTCTTTACTAAATAAATATGAAAAGCATATGCTTAGCCATGGTAGCAATTGAAAGGGAACAGTTTAGAGATAATGGGGAACTGATTAGACCAAAGGTTAGAACACAACATTTCACCTGACACAAGACTGAATCCAAACATTATGGTTTTATGTACAGTTTACATTTACTGTGCTTTTCTCCACATTTGTTGATAAAGAAATGTGAAAATACTCTGGATGCATTCAGTAACATGATAAGACTGTTCCTGGAAATTGCGGGGTAGTTTCAACATAAGATGAAAAATAATTACAGCGGTTTAAGTGAGAGGACTAACTGGTGTGGCCACACACCTATCCAAAGTGTACACAGTTCCTAAGCTATTTCAATGCACTCCTATGACTCAGTCTTCAACGATCAGGTACTTATTGAGCTCTCCTAGCTGTGCCATTGAGGAACTAGAGCCAGCACACGTGTAGTTATTTAGTTTGGAGCACAACCCTGCATCCCCGCCATCACACAATTACTGTTGTGTATGCAATCCAAAAACAGTCTATTATAAATCAATCTGGGTCAGGTGGGCATAATTTGAAAGCTTGTCCTATTGCCAATATGACTAGCTAAGTAATAAAGTGTTAGGCTTTCACTGGGCAGTTCAGAGAAACAGGTCATCATGTTGGTGGCATAGAAAGGACTCATAAGTGGATTCAGGTCCGGCAAATTTTCTTCAGAATAAATAAACAGGCTCATTTTGTTCAGAACAACCCAGGATATGACGACATGTCAACTGGTAACTGTACATCAAACATAGTGATCGTAAACATTGACACTGTATATGACATGGCTATATGATTTAGAAATGTGGAGTGCACATTTGGACTCACAGGTGTCTGGCTTGCTTGTACGACATCAAAGCAATACTTATTATAATCCTCAACGTCACATCTTTCAAATTACACCAAGTCATCTTAATTTACAGAATTTCCCTCACTCAGACAACAAGAAAATTGCCCAATTAAGGGGAGTGATGGGGGCAACTTGTTGTCGCGAGCTGTGCTCAAGTTCAGAACGGCTGTCAGTCAAAACCCATATAACACTGTGAAGCGCAGCGAGACCTCTAGAATATTACTGTAGGGATGATTTATTTGGGCCAATGAATTGATGCGACTGTTTACTGCAGATCTGTAGCAGCGTCCTAACTGGATGGATAGTTATTTTTTGGGGCCGTTGGTAAAACTGGTTTTTCCTCAAGTCTGTAGTAGGGTGGATAAAGTATTGATTGGCCTTGACTATTACTGAGGAGCGGCTGTACAGTAGAAGCTCTTTCCATTACTTATGGTACAGTATTGGTTAGGATCTTTATATTGCAGTGACACCAGACATTAATAGCCTTTCTTACTCTTCCTCAGGAAAGCGGAGATGGAGCTGAAGCGGAAACACGAAGAAGAGGAGCGGAAACAAAGAGAGGAAGAGGAGAGAAAGCTTCAGGTTAGTGACAGTTTTCTTCTTCCGCTGTTGGTTTCTCCTGGTCAGTGTCTGCCGCAGGGCGTAAGGAGTTAACAATCTGGCTTTAGTACAATGCTCCACTTCCCCTGCTCTACTTCTCAATGTTCTCTGGCAGGAGAGCTCAGTCAAACATCTGTGTTGTTCTTTCCCCACCACCGGCCTCTCCATCTCTTTCTCTCTCTTGCCATCTCTTTCTTTTTCTCTCTCTCGCCATCTCTTCTCTCGCTGCCATCTCTTTATCTCTCTCTGTCTGTCTCTGTCTCGCTCCATCACTCTCACTGGCCGACCGACCATACTCCCAGTCACTCCAGTTCTGTGGAGATAAGACATCTGAGGGTAATATACTGTTTGTCTGGCTCCCCATGTTGTCCAATTGGAGAGGGAAAGCTCCGATAACCTCCAGAGATCTGACCCCAGATCAGCTACAGGCGTTTAATGCTGAAAGCTGCTCCCTAAGATCAAAGTGTCTTGCCTTGTGCCCACCCTGAGCCCAGGGCAGGCTTGGTGCTTTTCAAACAGACTTTTTACTCTTTAGATTCACCATCATATTGGGCTTCTGTGCACGCGTTGGTGTAAATATTCATGACATGCACTGCAGATGTTTGAGTTTTGGGAGGAAAAAACTACATCAAACTTCCTCTAACTTCAGAGTGATGTTTTTTCTCCAATGTTCATATTAGTTTTTCTTATCAACAAATGCCTTCAAGGGAACTTTTCTTCCAAAATGAGTTTCGTAGGTTGTTCTCTGAACTCAATTTTAAAAAAGTGAGATCTTCTTTTCAATACTGCCCCTGCTCCCTAACTCTGAGGTGTTAGTAGACTGCTTGTTCCCTAACTCTGAGGTGTTAGTAGACTGCTTTCTCAATTGAGCCCCTGGATGGTGGCCAGCTCCAGCAGACTACAGCGAATGCTCGCTGAGGGACCCACAGGCAGAAGAAAGGCTCATTAGTGCATGTGTAAGGTGTCTAATCAGGCCCTGTCTCACACAGTCTCCTTCTCCACATCTGTATGAGAGACACACACACACACACACACACACACACACACACACACACACACACACACACACACACACACACACACACACACACACAGAGAGAGACTGCTATACGCAGATGACCTGGTGCTGCTGTCTCCCACTAAGGAGCGGTTACAGCAGCAGCACTGGTTCTAACAGATCTGTGCTCTGACAGTTAACCTGAAGAAAACAAATATAATGATATTCCAAAAGAGGTCTGGACACAGTTTTAATAGAACACTTCAAAAACGACAAGTATCTAGGACTAACTATCAGCAACACATGGCTGTGAACGAGCTGAGAGACAAAGCATGAAGAGCATTCTATGACATTAAAAGGAACTTAGAATCTGGCTCAAAATGTTCCGTTGTATGAAATAATGCATTTACCAAATAGGACAAACATCCATTCGAAATACTGCATGCAAAGTTTTGCAAGACTGTATTGCAAGTGCAAAGAAAGAATGGGGGTCATCAAATTTTACAACCATCTAAAAACAAAACATTTCATAACACAGCCCTACAATGTCAAGAGTTGAAACAAGAGAAGAGTCCCCTCAGTCAACTGGTTCTAAGGCTCAGTTCACTAACCCAAACCATCCCCATAGAGCCTCAGGACAGCACTCAGAAAATCTGGCCCAACCAAATCATCACAAAGCAAAAAGAAAAATATCACCAATTGGAAAGACACCACAAAAAATCTAAGTCAACTTCAATGCTATTTGGCTGTAAACAGACAGTACATGGTGGCAGACTATCTGATCACTGTGACTGATAGTCAGTGTTTTCCTCAGTTTTCTATGTACAGACTCAGTGAGCACAGTCTGGCTATAGAGACTGGTCGTCACAGGCAAACCTGGCTGCCCAGAGAGGACAGGCTGTGCTCACTCTGCTCCAGGGGAGAGGTAGAGACAGAACTGCATTTCCTATTACACTGGGACAAATACTCAGACCTAAGATAATCTTTCTTTCCCAAAATGTCCCCCTGCCACAACCCGAGAGACGGCCAGTGTAATGTCAATAATATTTCCCGTTTTGTTTTGGCTTTCATACCGTGTCATGTGTCTTCTGTCATGTTGAGACTCACTATTGCTTTAATGTATTATTCTCATTAATGTTGTTTTTGCTGTTAATGGTGATACCAGTTCCACTACTACTATTATTATTGATGTCATATTGCTGTTGGTCCCACCATTGTTGTTATATGTGTATTTTGACAATGTAAGTAATTTAACTTACCATGGCAATAAAGGCTATTGAATTGAATTGAGAGAGACACAGAAAGAGAGAGAGAGACACACACACACACACACACACACACACACAGATGGAGAGAGAGAGAGAGACACACACACAGAGACAGGGAGAGACAGAGATCCAGAAAAGAGACGTTAAATTCTACAACCACCGAAAAGGAAGCGATTCCCAAACCTTCCATAACAAGCCATCACCTACAGAGAGATGAACCTGGAGAAGAGTCCCCCAAGCAAGCTGGTCCTGGGGCTCTGTTAACAAACACAAAGGACAGCAACACAATTAGACCCAACCAAATCATGAGAAAACAAAAAGATAATTACTTGACACATTAGAAAGAATTTACAAAAAAACAGTGTAAACTAGAATGATATTCGGCCCTTAACAAAGAGTACACATTGGCGGAATACCTGACCACTGTGACTGACACACAATTAAGGAAAGCTTTGGCTATGTACAGACTCAGTGAGCATAGCCTTGCTATTGAGAAAGGCCGCCGTAGGCAGACCTGGCTCTCAGGAGAAGACAGACTATATGTGCACACTGCCCACAAAATGAGGTGGAAACTGAGCTGCACTTCCTAACCTCCTGCCCAATGTATGACTATTAGAGAACATATTCCCCTCAGATTACACAGACCCACAAAGAATTCGAAAAAACAAATCCAATTTTGATAAACTCCCATGTCTATTGGGTGAAATACCACAGTGTGACATCACAGCAGCACAATTTGTGACCTGTTGCCACAACAAAAGGGTAACCAGTGAAGAACAAACACCATTGTAAATGCAACCCATATTTGTTTATTTATTTTCCCTTTTGTACTTTAACTATTTGCATATCATTACAACACTGTATATAGACATAATATGTCATTTGAAATGTCTTTATTCTTTTGGAACTTGTATGGGTGTAATATTTACTGCTCACTTTATTGTTTATTTCACTTTTGTTTATCCAGTTCACTTGCTTTGGTAATGTAAACCATGCCAATAAAGCTCCTTGAATTGAAATTGCGAGACCGACAGAGACCGACAGAGAGAGAATGTTGGGCTTAGAGAGAGAGCAGGAAACGCAGAGAGACACACAGGTGCTTATATTTCTCCTATTCTTGTCCTTTGTGTTACTGTGGGTGACCCAAAGAGAGTGTGAGTGTGAGGAAGCTGCCAAAGGGACTGAAGAAGGTGCCAAACGGAGTATCACCCAATTTTCTGAACCTGGAGACACACCGAACCTGCAGGGATGGGCTGCTATTTTGAGAGCACTGGAAAATGTTAGGCCTATGTTATATCTCAAGGCTTTTGATCTGACAGCTTTTCCCTGTTTCTGGTACCCTTCATGAGTCTGGCTGGGGCTGGGCAGAGAATGACTTATGAATGACTTATGAATGACTTATGAGTGGACATGGTGCAGGCAGTACAATCCAATCATATTACTGGGTCCGTCCAAACCCCCAGCTGCCCTGCATCCCTTATTATGGGGAGTAAAGAACCACTCACAGTAGTATTGGGATTGTCTGTAATTTGCGGATTTGTGTGTGCATGCATGTGTGTGCGTGTGTGGGTGTGTGTGTGTGTGGGTGTGTCTGTGTGCGTGCGCATGCGCGTGTGGGTGTGTGTGTGTGCGTGCGCATGCGCGTGTGGGTGTGTCTGTGTGTGTGCGCATGCGCGTGTGGGTGTGTGTGTGTGTCTGTGTGTGTGTGTGGGTGGGTGTGTCTGTGTATATATTCAAACATGCCGTCTCTCTGCAGGCAGAGATGGATGTTCAGCTGGAGGCTGAGCGGGAGGAGGTGGCGGCGCGTCAGAACATCCTGGAGCAGGAGAGGCGCGACAGGGAGCTGGCCATGAGGATCGCCCAGAGCGAGGCTGAACTCATCCCAGAGGACACCCAGAATGACGCAGGCCTGCGCAGGTAACAGCTCACTAACATACCTCCATACACTGTCTCTACCCCTCTGATGTAAAGCAGAGATGGGGCTTGATGTGGACTTTGGAGAGACGGAAATATATTTTTCATCTCTGAGCGTCAGTAGGCCCGCTTAACCAATCTCTTCTCTTCTCTTCTCCCAGTAACGGCACCTCAGGTGGTCCATCCTCCCCAGAGAGAGCTACGTAAGACACCACGATTCAACCCTTTAATCCCTCCAGTCCAACCTAAACCTGACCACCCCCTGACCACTGAACCATAACTACACTGCATACTGTAGCAATCTTTTAAGTCAACCAACCAACCTTAACTCTATCAAGCAAGCACAGCCATTGATCGATGATAGGCTAATTATGATATTTAAACAATCTCATTCAACTTCCGAATCAGAATCACCTTTATTTACATGTACAAGGAATTTTACCTCAGAATTAGATTCTCAGACATGACTGAATCACTTTGACTGTCAATCATTTTCCTTTATTTTCTAATTAATGTCAGAGAGGAATGATCTATCCTTTAACAAATCAAAGTAAGAGAGGAAAGGGAATGACCTTTTCTTCCAGTTCCTGATTGTCTCCTGTATTGTGTATAGTGTCAGAGCATTGTAATCCTCACCATTCTCTTGTTGCAGGGGAGCTGGTGGATCTCAAAAGCTCAAGAGCATGTCCATGTAGGTTCCTTTTAAACACCTCCTTCACTATGTTTAAACACACCTTCAGCACTCTGGCACTTTTTATTCAGTAGTGGTACACATAGAATATCACACTTTATATCATTTTTGATGCATGCTTTTGTTTGTATTTTTTTAATATTGAGGCTGAAAAGAATGCATTGTGGAAATGCAACGCCTAAGCTGACTACACTGGCCATTATCTTGATATTACTAATCTATTCTACTGTACACAGTAGCACGGAAACTAGCATCTGGTAACTAGACCTCCACAGCCCCTAAACCGAACCAACTCACTAACATGTGTTTAATGGATGTGTCACATTGTGAATCAGATACATTCTGCTGTGCACTCACCTGTATGACACTCTCTGAAGTGGTGTTTTGAAGGGTCCTAATGGATTTGCCGTATGGTTACTTTCTCTGTTTCTGTCCATTTCGCTTTTTTTTAAGCCCTTGATCAATTTCTCGGAAATGTGCTCTCTCGTCAGGTAATAAGAAATCGCTATGAAGGACAATTCCAGAGGATCTAGGCAGAGTGTAGATATTAGAATGTGCACGTTGGCTCAATGTGCGTCACCTGAGAGTGTCCCAATCAGGAAGAGAAGCTCTTATAATTATGTAACATCTTCCTCCTCAGAACAGCAGGAAGGAGGTTCACATTCTGAGCTCTGGGCTGTTTTTACAGCCTCATGCTGAAAAGATCACACACACTCTACACAGACACGATTACATAGACACACACACACTGACAGATCAGCCTCTGTGTGTCACGCCACCTGTAAAGCATCCGCGTTCTTGTTAGGGAGAAGAGTGTGTTATCCTGTTGTCTGCACATGCACACACACTCTCTACACGTCGTCTTCCTCTGTGTGCCGTCTTAGAACTGCAATCATTGTACACGTGTGACAGTTGGATGGTATTGAAAGTGTCTCCGTGGTTCTAACTGTTATTGTGCTGGGCTCATCATGTCCTTTTAGGGAGGAAATGGCCAAGGAAATGTCTGAGCTTCTGTCTAGGTGGGTAGAGATCCTTACTTTAAGTTTCATGAATGACATCTCAGAAAATCTTCACAATCACTTTAAACTCAATGGATAGAAACGACATGATCAACAGAAGTATATGATGTGTGAATAAATACTAATCGTCTTAATAGGGATTCATCGCCTTAATTAGGGGTAATTCTGCATAATTCCACACAATTAACCATTAATCATTGTTGAGAATTCCTACACAATGGGGTGGGGCTCCCCACCATGCAAATTAATGATTGGTTTTCAAATCAGACTGTCTTTTTAAGTTGTTAGATCTCAGACAATAACTTACTTTTAGCTAGCTTTTATTTCAAATAGAGGTAAGTAAATAATGGCGAGACTCAGTCTACAACGGGACCTTGTCATATGTTGGTTCTAACTATTATAGTTAGTCACACATTATATAAGTCAGCCTTGTCCTGATTCCTGGCCCACTAGTTTCACACTGTAGTAGAGCAGCTGTTCTTTATTGGATCCCCATTAGCTGATGCCATGGGGCCAGCCTCGCGCCATCAGAATGACTGAATGAGTGACGTTTGACCCGGAGGCCACACCCAGCAGGCACTACTGTCACTTTGTCTGTGTACTAATTGGCTCAAGCCGCCTGCCTCTACTCCTCATAGCGACACATGGCCACCGGCCACAGGAAGTGGTAGCAGAAGGTGACCGGCCCTCTAGCCCAAGGTTAATGGAACAGCCACCAACTGCTCCAAGTGTGCGAGGCCAGCTCCCCTGGGTGGAGAGGCTCAATTGCTCAGTCAGTCAATAGGATTATGGTGTGAATGGCCTCAGGTGGCCCAGGGCCCACCCCCTAATTCCAGGCTCAGATCCAGAGTCAGTGTTCTAAAAGTGGCACATCCCAGCCAGGACTTAATCAGCCCTGTCAGCAGTCAGCAGCACTGTGGTGGAGGTGACGGCAGAACAGACCAGCAACAAACAGCTGGAGAGGAGAAGTACACATAGGACCAGTTTCCTGGAGAGAGGTTAAGTCTTTAATCTTCGTCTGGGAAACCCTCCCTTACAATGGCCGGTCAAAATAATGCAGCACTGGAGCAGTTCCATGACCAACAAGCTGCCTCACGCTACAGAAACCTGCTCCGAGTTGGGTTTTGAATAGGTTGTGTTACTGCTGTGGGGTTGTTGAATTTCTCTTGTACAGTGCAGCTGACCAACTCCACATTATCCCCCTAATCAGCCTGCTCCCAAATGATGACCTTTGAAATCTCTTTCCTTGTGGATCGTGTCAATTTGGCTCTACTGTGGAGTAGGGTGAAATGATCTTAAGTCAGTTTTTTTTCTACTAATAGTTGCAGTTTGACGTTTATTGTCATGAATCTTGCCATGGAGGCAGAACTGAGTGGTTTTTGCTAGATAGGCCAGCTGCAAAGTCAAAATTGTCTTTATTGTCTAAAAAACATTTACTTTTTTTTATCCTAATTTAAAGTTAGTGTTAGGCATAAGAGTGTGTAGTGTGGTTAGGTTTAATGGCTTTGTGGCTGTGCCAGCTAGTGACCACCTAAATCTGTACCCAGGGAAAACTTCACCCCGGAGCCGCCACTGTATACTGCTCTTGTTTGGGTTGTAACCCCACTGTGCTGGTTGTAACCCCACTGTCCTGGTTGTAACCCCACTGTCCTGGTTGTAACCCCACTGTGCTGGTTGTAACCCCACTGTGCTGGTTGTAACCCCCCTGTGCTGGTTGTAACCCCACTGTCCTGGTTGTAACCCCACTGTCCTGGTTGTAACCCCACTGTCCTGGTTGTAACCCCACTGTGCTGGTTGTAACCCCACTGTGCTGGTTGTAACCCCACTGTGCTGGTTGTAACCCCACTGTGCTGGTTGTAACCCCACTGTCCTGGTTGTAACCCCCCTGTGCTGGTTGTAACCCCACTGTCCTGGTTGTAACCCCACTGTCCTGGTTGTAACCCCCCTGTGCTGGTTGTAACCCCCCTGTGCTGGTTGTAACCCCACTGTCCTGGTTGTAACCCCACTGTGCTGGTTGTAACCCCACTGTGCTGGTTGTAACCCCACTGTGCTGGTTGTAACCCCACTGTGCTGGTTGTAACCCCACTGTGCTGGTTGTAACCCCACTGTGCTGGTTGTAACCCCACTGTGCTGGTTGTAACCCCCCTGTGCTGGTTGTAACCCCACTGTGCTGGTTGTAACCCCCCTGTGCTGGTTGTAACCCCACTGTGCTGGTTGTAACCCCACTGTGCTGGTTGTAACCCCACTGTGCTGGTTGTAACCCCACTGTCCTGGTTGTAACCCCACTGTCCTGGTTGTAACCCCACTGTCCTGGTTGTAACCCCACTGTCCTGGTTGTAACCCCCCTGTCCTGGTTGTAACCCCCCTGTCCTGGTTGTAACCCCCCTGTCCTGGTTGTAACCCCCCTGTCCTGGTTGTAACCCCACTGTGCTGGTTGTAACCCCACTGTCCTGGTTGTAACCCCACTGTGCTGGTTGTAACCCCACTGTCCTGGTTGTAACCCCACTGTCCTGGTTGTAACCCCACTGTGCTGGTTGTAACCCCCCTGTGCTGGTTGTAACCCCACTGTCCTGGTTGTAACCCCACTGTGCTGGTTGTAACCCCACTGTGCTGGTTGTAACCCCACTGTGCTGGTTGTAACCCCACTGTGCTGGTTGTAACCCCACTGTGCTGGTTGTAACCCCACTGTGCTGGTTGTAACCCCACTGTGCTGGTTGTAACCCCACTGTGCTGGTTGTAACCCCACTGTCCTGGTTGTAACCCCACTGTCCTGGTTGTAACCCCACTGTGCTGGTTGTAACCCCACTGTGCTGGTTGTAACCCCACTGTGCTGGTTGTAACCCCACTGTGCTGGTTGTAACCCCACTGTCCTGGTTGTAACCCCACTGTGCTGGTTGTAACCCCACTGTCCTGGTTGTAACCCCACTGTGCTGGTTGTAACCCCACTGTCCTGGTTGTAACCCCACTGTGCTGGTTGTAACCCCACTGTGCTGGTTGTAACCCCCCTGTGCTGGTTGTAACCCCCCTGTCCTGGTTGTAACCCCCCTGTCCTGGTTGTAACCCCCCTGTGCTGGTTGTAACCCCCCTGTGCTGGTTGTAACCCCACTGTCCTGGTTGTAACCCCCCTGTCCTGGTTGTAACCCCACTGTGCTGGTTGTAACCCCACTGTGCTGGTTGTAACCCCACTGTGCTGGTTGTAACCCCACTGTGCTGGTTGTAACCCCCCTGTCCTGGTTGTAACCCCACTGTGCTGGTTGTAACCCCACTGTGCTGGTTGTAACCCCACTGTGCTGGTTGTAACCCCACTGTCCTGGATGTGTCTGTGTTGCCAGAGGCCCACAGGTTCAGGCTACCAAAGCTGCTGCTGCTGGCACCAAGAAGTACGAGCTCAGCAAGTGGAAATACGCCGAGCTGAGGGACGCCATCAACACATCCTGTGGTAAGAAAGTCAGCCATGCCAAACATGTGGTTGAAAATCATTAAGAAACTTGACTCTGACATTTTGCTGTGATATTGCTCTTAACGAACCTCATGTAATATTGAACTGTCAGTTCTCTGAGCCTGTTTTGCTTAGGGTTAAAAGTGAGCTATGATTTTACAGCTTTTACTTGCTCTATGTTTATTTATTAATACCCACCTTATTATTTGATCACATCGTTTTACATGTTGATCAAATTCTTCTATCATTTGGTAGAACAGTATGGTACCAGTGTTCAAACGTAGTGCACTATGTAAGGAATAGGGTTTCATTTGGGACGTAGACTGATTGGCAGCTCCCCAAGCTCTGTGTCGTATGTGTCAAATATGCCCAACAATAGGTATCTGGGGCTGCAGACCATCTGTATTGAAAGTAAAACATCTCCGTTTTCCTTCGAAATGATCAGGCATGCTGATGTTAAGTAGTATGCACGTTACAGGAAGACATTTTGACAGTGAAATTACTCATTTATCTGGAGGGTAGGAAGCCATATTTGTGCACTCAACTTTAGCAAGGCACTTAGCAGGTATTAACCATCTAATTTCACACCATATTTCACTCCGGGACTTCAGCCGGTATGCTGATTGACAACTTAAATGCATTTTAATCCTAGCAGCAATTGTTTTAGAATTTCATGAAGACATAGATTGACAATGAAACTGATAATGCTGTCTCGTCTTTCTTCTTTTATGACTTTTAAATTGTTATTAAATTAATGAAAATCTTCAAGTAGTATGTCTGTTGGTAGTCCTCCATCCATCCATCTGTCTGTTGGCAGTCCGCCCGACCGTCTGTTGGCAGTCCGCCCGACCGTCTGTTGGCAGTCCGACCGTCCGTCTGTTGGCAGTCCGACCGTCCGTCTGTTGGCAGTCCGACCGTCCGTCTGTTGGCAGTCCGACCGTCCGTCTGTTGGCAGTCCGACCGTCCGTCTGTTGGCAGTCCGACCGTCCGTCTGTTGGCAGTCCGACCGTCCGTCTGTTGGCAGTCCGACCGTCCGTCTGTTGGCAGTCCGACCGTCCGTCTGTTGGCAGTCCGTCCGTCCGTCTGTTGGCAGTCCGTCCGTCCGTCTGCTGGCAGTCCGTCCGTCCGTCTGCTGGCAGTCCGTCCGTCCGTCTGCTGGCAGTCCGTCCGTCCGTCTGCTGGCAGTCCGTCCGTCCGTCTGCTGGCAGTCCGTCCGTCCGTCTGTCTGCTGGCAGTCCGTCCGTCCGTCTGTCTGCTGGCAGTCCGTCCGACCGTCTGTCTGCTGGCAGTCCGTCCGTCTGTCTGTTGTCCGTCCGTTCTCAGTCCGTCCGTCTGTTGGCAGTCCGTCCGTACGTCCGACCTTCTGTTGGCAGTCCGACCTTCTGTTGGCAGTCCGATCTTCTGTTGGCAGTCCGACCTTCTGTTGGCGGTCTGTTCCGACCGTCTGTTGGCGGTCTGTTCCGACCGTCTGTTGGCGGTCTGTTCCGACCGCCTGTTGGCGGTCTGTTCCGACCGCCTGTTGGCGGTCTGTTCCGACCGTCTGTTGGCGGTCTGTTCCGACCGTCAGTCTGTTGGCGGTCCGCCCGACCGCCCGTCTGTTGGCGGTCCGCCCGTCTGTTGGCGGTCCGACCGTCCGTCTGTTGGCGGTCCGACCGTCCGTCTGTTGGCAGCCCGTCTGTTGGCAGTCAGTCCGACCGTCTGTTGGCAGTCCGTCCGACCGTCTGTTGGCAGTCCGTCCGACCGTCTGTTGGCAGTCCGTCCGACCGTCTGTTGGCAGTCCGACCGACCGTCTGTTGGCAGTCCGTCCGACCGTCTGGTGGCAGTCCGTCCGTCTATTGGCAGTCCGCCCGTCCGTCTGTTGGCAGTCCGCCCGTCCGTCTGTTGGCAGTCCGCCCGACCGTCTGTTGGCAGTCCGTCCGACCGTCTGTTGTCAGTCCGTCCGACCGTCTGTTGGCAGTCCGTCCGACCGTCTGTTGGCAGTCCGTCCGACCGTCTGTTGGCAGTCCGACCGTCTGTTGGCAGTCCGCCCGTCCGTCTGTTGGCAGCCCGTCTGTTGACAGTCCGTCCGACCGTCTGTTGGCAGTCCGCCCGTCCGTCTGTTGGCAGCCCGTCTGTTGACAGTCCGTCCGACCGTCTGTTGGCAGTCCGCCCGGCCGTCTGTTGGCAGTCCGCCCGGCCGTCTGTTGGCAGTCCGCCCGGCCGTCTGTTGGCAGTCCGCCCGGCCGTCTGTTGGCAGTCCGCCCGGCCGTCTGTTGGCAGTCCGCCCGGCCGTCTGTTGGCAGTCCGCCCGGCCGTCTGTTGGCAGTCCGCCCGGCCGTCTGTTGGCAGTCCGCCCGGCCGTCTGTTGGCAGTCCGCCCGGCCGTCTGTTGGCAGTCCGCCCGGCCGTCTGTTGGCAGTCTGTAGGCAGTCCGCCCGTCCGTCTGTTGGCAGTCCGCCCGTCCGTCTGTTGGCAGTCCGCCCGTCCGTCTGTTGGCAGTCCGCCCGTCCGTCTGTTGGCAGTCCGCCCGTCCGTCTGTTGGCAGTCCGCCCGTCCGTCTGTTGGCAGTCCGCCCGTCCGTCTGTTGGCAGTCCGCCCGACCGGCTGTTGGCAGTCCGCCCGACCGGCTGTTGGCAGTCCGCCCGACCGGCTGTTGGCAGTCCGCCCGTCCGTCTGTTGGCCGTCCGTCCGTCTGTTGGCAGTCCGTCCGTCTGTTGGCAGTCCGCCCGTCTGTTGGCAGTCCGCCCGTCCGTCCGTCTGTTGGCAGTCCGCCCGTCCGTCCGTCTGTTGGCAGTCCGCCCGTCCGTCCGTCTGTTGGCAGTCCGTCCGTCTGTTGGCAGTCCGTCCGTCTGTTGGCAGTCCGTCCGTCTGTTGGCAGGCCGTCCGTCTGTTGGCAGGCCGTCCGTCTGTTGGCAGGCCGTCCGTCCGTCTGTTGGCAGTCCGTCCGTCCGTCTGTCACACGGGTGGTTCTAGTTGGCTGGTTTACTTCAGTACCTGCTATGCTCTCATATTTCTCCCTCCCTTTCTTCTCTCTCTCCCTTTTCTTTTTCTCGCCTCTCTCCCATTCCCTCTCTTTTTCTCTTTCTCTCCACCTGCAGACATTGAGTTGCTGGCTGCCTGCCGAGAGGAGTTCCACCGCCGGCTGAAGGTCTACCACGCCTGGAAGTCAAAGAACAAGAAGCGTGGCAACAACCCCGGCATCACAGAGCAGAGGGCCCCCAAATCAGTCACCGACTATGGTAAGGGAACCCCAACCCGCAGGAGATATTTCAGGCAGTGTTATACAGTACAACATCACTGTAGGTGTCTTTTTCAATGCTTTGATAGGCGTGATTCGGAAAACATCCATTTTTATTCTGCTCCCAATACCCTAGAGGAGGCCGACCCAAAGAGACTCGGTCAGAGCTTTAGCCCCCTATTGAATATTCTAATATAGTACTGATACTAGTGAATAGGGTGCCATTTGGGACACATCCTGGTAGTGGCTACTCTCTTCCTCCAGCCTGACCTCTTCTCATTGTTCTCCATAGAAACCTGTGCTGTCTTGCTCCTGGTTCTGCTTCATTTCCATGAGCAGTCACCATGACGACAAAGAGCTATTTTCCCCCGTGTGACAGAGTGCAGACACACTTTATTTTAGTCTGTTAGACTACTGATTGGACCACATACCCAGCCCCCATAGAATTACATACAGAATCATCATGTATAATTATAGGGTCTGTAGCTATGCCCAGCCCCCACCTCTCACTTAGTGGGCATACACAGCACAGTACCAGCTATACCTCTACCTGCTCTCTGACACAATAACAAGCCAGAGGCTGAGGAGAGCTCATATTTTCAGGGTCCTAGCATAATATAGCCTACAATCTAATGATTTTGCTTGTGAATGACCATACACAGTGGAATGACTCTCCCCGTTCTTCCATGCCTATGGTGTCATCAATTTAGGCCGGTCCTGGCTACCGTAAACACATGTAAAGATGTGGTAATGACTCTGTCATTATATATTATGGTTTCTTCTTCCCCTAACATCTATGATGATGTGATAGGCTCAAAAATGTATTTATAGGAAATCCATTTGTCATTCCATGATCTTGTCTTGCATGTTGTTTGTTTCATACCTGTGTCATACTACATGTGATGTTTGTAAGTGTAACCTGGCATGTTTACTTTCAGATCTCGCACCTCGTGTGAGACAAGCACGTAAGTGGTTCTCCATGATGTAGCAGCATCACTAACCTCAGCCCCTAACCCATCTATTAACCATCGGGAAACGGAGGGGTGTGGTACTCACTACCCTGTGTGGAAGGGGTTTACTTTCTGTTTTGGGATGCACCCTTTCCTTGTAGTGCACTACTTTTTACCAGGACCCATAAGGCTCTGGTCAACAGTAGTGCACTATATAGGAAATAGGGTGCCATTTGGTATGCAACCTTGGTGATGGCGTAAGGAATCATAGAGCAACTGGTTTCTTTCTAAAAAATGAATCGTCTTTAGATTGCATGTTATTTTATTCCTGGGACAGAAGAAGGTTATTAAGAGGTTGTCAACTAAGTGCACCTGCCATTCTTTGAAGATTATTAGGGTGTAGGCTATTGTACGAGACACAGTGTAGTCAAACGTCTAACGTAAGCTGATCGAGAATGAGGATGTGCACAAAGAGATTTCAAAGTGCCTAAATGGCTGGTGTTATTGATGCTGATGCAAATGTGATGTGGCTACGCTGACAATGGGAGCTAAAAGTGCTCAGGCAATCAGGCTAAGTTGTGTTTGGGATGGATGTGTGGGCGCGTCCCAAATGACACCTTATTCCTCACATGCTGACCATACCGCTCTCGTTGCAAAATAAATGTAGACATGCATGTTATTCAATCATTGCACCCACACTTCTCCCGCGCGTCAGCGAGTGTCTCTGTAACCAGGCGCTAAAATAGAACTTGGTTCTATTTGTGACACTTGAAGCGCTGCAAGTTCCCCTCTCCCATCTCCTCATTGGTTTTTAGGAGAATATACCCACATGCCATTTCCTCATTGGTTTTTAGGAGCATATACCCACGTGGGTGATTGAAAGATGAACTAAGGCCCGCACTCCAGTCCAGTTGGTGGTGGTAATGCACCTTAAAGTTGGTTGCCAACCGCCATATAAAGTCCAAAGAAGAAGCCTGAAGGAGGAGAGATTACTAGAAACAAACTCTGTTTACTCCTCTTCTTTTTTTCTTTTTTTTTACCCCTATTTCTCCCCAATTTTGTGGTATCCAATTGGTAGTTACAGTCTTGTTCCATTGCTGCAACTCCCGTACAGACTCGGTAGAGGCGAAGGTCGAGAGCAGTGCATCCTCCGAAACCCAGCCAAGCTGCACTGCTTCTTGACACAGTGCCCGCTTAACCCGGAAGCCAGCCACATCAATGTGTCGGAGGAAACACTGTACATCTGGCGATCGTGTCAGCGTGCATTGCGCTTGGCCTGACACAGGAGTCGCTAGTGCGGGACGGGACAAGAACCTCCCCTAACCTGGACGAAGCTGGGCCAATTGTGCGCCGCCCCATGGGTCTCCCGGTCACGAACCAGGATATCTTGTGACACAGCTAGCACTGCAATGCAGTGCCTTAGACCACTGTGCCACTCGGGAGGCCTGTTTACCCTTTTGTCTGTGGATTAATTGTCGGAGTAGAGGACCTTGTGCGTTTCAGGTAATAATAACAACCCAATGTTTATATCCCAGGATGAATTGGCTAGCAACAGCAAGCTAGCTAGCAAAATGGTCATAAATGTTTAATGCTTTTCGGCCTGTCCCCAAATTAATATAGTTCAGAGTTCGTTTTGATATTTCAACCTGCGTGTCCTGATTGCGTCTGGTGTGGGTGGACAAAATCAACATGCGCATGTTGCGCCCGGTCTAGTAAGCATGTTAGATAGTGCACTACTTTTGACCGGGGCCCATAGAGAATAGGGTGCCATTTGAGACACTGCGGGTCTCCGTCTCGTCGTGTTTATTGGAGTGTGACAGCATAACACGTCAACCTGCTGAGGTGACCCCGGGATGCTGGCCTTCTAGGCAGAGTTGCAAAGAAAAAGACATATCTCAGACTGGCCAATAAAAAGAAAAGATTAAGGTGGGCAAAAGAACACAGACGCTGGACAGAGGAACTCTGCCTAGAAGGCCAGCATCCCGGAGTCGCCTCTTCACTGTTGACGTTGAGACTGGTGTTTTGCGGATACTATTTAATTAAGCTGCCAGTTGAGGACTTGCGAGGCATTTGTTTCTCAAACTAGACACTCTAATGTACTTGTCCTCTTGCTCAGTTGTGCACCGGGGCCTCCCACTCCTCTTTCTATTCTGGTTAGAACCAGTTTGTGCTGTTTTGTGAACGGAGTAGGTCACAGCGTTCATTTCTCTGAACAAGAATAAGACTGACGAGTTTCAGAAGAAAGTTCTTTGTTTCTGGCCATTTTGAGCCTGTAGTCGAACCCACAGATGCTGATGCTCCAGATACACAACTAGACTAAAGAAGGTCTGTTTTATTGCTTCTTTAATCAGCACAATAGTTTTCAGCTGTGCTAACATAATTGATAATGGGCCTCTGTACGCCTATGTAGATATTCCATTAAACATCTGCCATTTCCAGCTACAATAGTCATTTACAACATTAACAATGTCTACACTGTATTTCTGATCAATTTTATGTTCTTTTAATGGACAAAAAAACGAGTTTTTCTTTCAAAAAACAAGTACATTTCTAAGTGACCCCAGACTTTTGAACGGTAGTGTACATTCGCAAAAATGTCCAAAACACAGTTTTTGCTTTGTCATTATGGGGTATTGTGCGTAGATTGATGAGGGGGGGGGGGGGAACGATTTAATCCATTTTAGAATAAGGCTGTGACAGCGACTTTTGTGGATTTTACATATTGTGGTGGTCTGCAAAGTTGTTTCCACGGGTAACAAAAGCCAAATTAACGTGACAGGAACTGAATTGAATGTAAATTGCTTTGAAAATAAAAAAAGCTTGTGGTTTGCTCCGTTCTCCATTGACATTTCACAGTGGTACGCTTGTTTTTGTGAGAAATCTTCTAAAAAGAACAGGAATTTCGCATTAATATGAAAACCATACACTAAAATATGAAAATACTACATGTCATGTCTCAAAATCTATCTTACCTTTGTATTGTTTTATGTTCTCCTGATTCGAGAAGGAATATGACGAGGTCAAAGTTGAGCCTGTCAGTATGCCTTAATTCTCTCACAGCATCCAGCCCAGCTGACGCAATGCTATTTTCCTGATTTTTCTTTTATTTCTTTTATTTTTTATTACCACTTATTCTCTGGCCTCCATTGATTTAGTCACCCTAATGTTGACCATCCTACAAGGGTAAAAACTCCAAGAACTTTTGACATGAAGTTTGAACCATTGGCCTTTTCAGAGGAGTATCTATACAATTAACAGATTATTTACCCATTGGTCCAAAATATGCAATTTGATTTGACACCCCAGAGCAGGGGTACTCTCTAATGTTATTCATTCTCTATATATTTTCCTTACATGACTTTTGCACCATCTTATAGTTTATTTCAACTTCATAATTATTTAGAAGAGACCCCAGCGTTTCCCAAACTAAGTCCTCGGCACTGCAAGGGGTGCACGTTTTGGATTTTGCCCTAACATTACACAGCTGATTGACATTATTAAAGCTTGAAGATGAGTTCATTATTTTAATCAGCTGTGTAGTGCTAGTGCAAAAAACCCAAGGACCGAGTTTGGGAACCCCTGCCCTACGAGGTCCGGAGCCTGATGGTTTTCTGTTCTACCTGATAATGAATTGCACCCACCTGGTGTCCCAGGTCTAAATCAATCCCTGATTAGAGGGGAAGAATGAGAAGAAGCAATGGAACTGGCTTCGAGGTCCAGATTGGAGTTTGAGGGCCCTATAGATTATATATACAGTATGTCACTGGAACAAATGCCACAAAGAAATTATATCGGTCACTCTCGGTTTCAGCTTTCTCTCTGGACAAAAACGAGGGAGGGACTCTGAAAGGTGTTGGGAATGGGTGGGCGGCCATTGCTGTTCCTTGTCTCTAGTTAATATAATACCTCAATGGGGTTGGGGTGCCGACGTGTTAGCGTCTTCACAGTTAGTCACAAAATGTTGTACTTCTACTTTTACTAAGTTGGAGTGAAAGATCCATTTCGTTTGGTGACAGTGGATCTGGGATATGTTGCTTTAAAGGAAAGGATATATACTTTACTGTATCCATACTGTACTGTATCCATACTCCAGTCCTCCAGTACCACCAACAGCACATATTTTTGTTGTGGCCTCGGACAAGCGCACATGATTCAACTTGTCAACTAATCATCAAGCCCTCAATGAGTGGAAATAGGTGTTTTTTTGTCTGAGGTACAACAAAAATGTGTGCTGTTGAGGGGTACCAGAGGACTGGGGTTGAGAACCACTGCTGTACCACGCCTGTCAACAGGGCTGAGGCTATTCTACCACTCTCTTTCTCTGGTCCTTTTATCCATAGCGCCTCCCACCCATCCACCCCCTTCAATCACTATCCCTCATTTATTTACGCTCCACTTTGTGGAGAATATGCAAATCTATGCTCTTTGTTTTGATACGAGCATTCAAACTCTTTAACCATCACCTGACATGCTGCTTGTCGCTCTCATTTACTCCCCCTTTGATCAGTAGCTCTGTGATCTACTGCTAGTGCTGACCCCTCCTCCCTAGCTCGAGCAACATCACACTCCCTGCATTCCTTTTGGTTCCTGTTACTTCCCAGTCTATTGGTTTATGTTACCATTCATATTGGTTCCTGTTTCTACCCCATCCCTATTGGTTAGGCTATTGTTCCTTCCCATTCCAATCAACAAGCGTCATTAGTCTAACTAGCCCCTCCCCCAACAGCCCAGGCGAACTCAGCCCCGCCCATCCCAGCCAGGCAACATGAGGTGGCCATGAACAGGCAGCAGCGCTACTTCCGCATCCCCTTCATCCGGCCCGGGGACCAGTACAAGGACCCCCAGAACAAAAAGAAGGGCTGGTGGTACGCCCACTTTGACGGGCCCTGGATCGCCAGGCAGATGGAGCTGCACCCGGACAAGCAGCCCATCCTGCTGGTGGCAGGTCAGTCAGTGACACAGAACTCATATTATAAGCGATCTTCTCTCTCTCTCGTGTGCGTGTGCACGCTCATTTATCTGTACGATTTATAGTCTTACTGCCTCACAGGCACAATGCTCTATTGTTTTGCGGTCTGTGTCTCTAGGGAAAGACGACATGGAGATGTGTGAGCTGAGCCTGGAGGAAACAGGCTTGACGAGGAAGAGGGGAGCTGAGATCCTGCCCCGGCAGTTTGAGGAGATCTGGGAGCGCTGCGGGGGCATCCAGTACCTCCGGAGAGCCATCGAGAAACGACAGGCCCGCCCCACCTACGCCACAGCCATGCTGCAGACCCTCCTCAAGTAAGGGTGTAGGGTGAATTTGCCCCTAGTCGCTGATCATGGGTCAGTTTAGCATTTTCCCCACCTAAAGGTTAAGGTTAGGATTGGGGGAGGGGAAGCTGATCCTTGATCTGTACTCTGGGAAACTTCACCCTGGAGCTAAAGCACCCTGTCTTAAACCACGGGGCTTTCTCTCACTACAGCAAAGGGAAGAATGCACTAAGCTACTGTACCTAACACAGTGGGTATTCAAGCCTACTGTACCATGTTTTGACTGGGGCAAGTCATAAGTTAACCACTTTGTTAATTGTCTTTTTTCTATTGTTCATGTTGTTGGTCTTAGCTGCTTTCAATTGTCTTGATGTATTATTTCTTGGTGGGTGCGGGGGAATTTGCAGTGAACCTATGCAGAGGAATCAGACAGTGACTAATTATTACATCTAGTTTTGTTTCTCGAGCAAATGTGGATGTTTTCCTTTTAATATTCCTGCTACTTTAACTACGAGGCCTTATTAAAACTACTTTAACAGGGTAATTTGCTGAAAGTAGGAAGTGTTTCAAAGCTGCCTCCAAATAAGTTTTAAGAGTATTAAATTGTTGATGTTTAATATTATGTCTTTGTGATTTAAACTGAAGTCAACATTTTGTCTCTGCAGTCTTAACAGCTTGTTGATCATTTCAC